>NC_143526.1:22791760-23092593 GCF_031878675.1 Megascapheus bottae | reverse complement strand
TAGATGTGCAATTCCTTGTCAACCACTGAGGTTGTGGGGGGGGCAATGTAGTTTGGAAAACAAAATTCTTTTGCAAGCATCTGTTTTGGATAGAGTCTTGCATTCAAATATACATACACACACACACATACACACACACACACACACACACACACACACATAAAGACAGGGATGTGACCATAGTGATATCCTTGGGGATGCAATAATAAATTATTAGAACACAAAAAGTAAATATCTGCCATGATTTTTTATTAAAGAATTTATTAACATTGATTTTTACAACATATTTCAAATGACACATTTAACAAACAAGTATTCAAGAAGGGAATCTCTATATATAATCACTGTCACTTAGATTTTAGAACATAATTAAAATTAGGCTGAGGATTTGTATGTCATAGATACATACTAATCTATGTAATAAAACATTATGTCTGTAGAGTCATAGATTTTATGTCTATGTAGTTGTGTTTATATTTCCCATACCATGTCCATAGCATTGGGTATGCAAATGTTGAGTCCAAACAGTACAATCTGTTTGGATCTAATCATCACATATTAAGGATACCATGTGCCCTTTGTTCCTTTGGTCTTGACTTATCTCTCTCAACATGATTCACTCTAGATTCACCCGCTTCCCTGCAAATGCCATTATTTTATCTTGTCTGTTGGCTATGTAGAATTCCATTGTATATAGATATATCACATTTTCTGTATCCATTCATCTGGAGTAGGGCATCTGGGTTGTTTCCATTGCCTGGCTATGGTGAATAGTGCAGAGATGAACTTGGCTGAGCAGGAGTCCTTATCATATCTTGGGTTATGATGTTCAGGATAGATGCCCAAGAGTGGTATGGCGGGATCGTAGTGAAGGTCAATTTTCAGTTCTTTAAGAAACCTCCACACTGCTTTCCAGAGTGGCTGAACTAGTTTACAATCCCACCAGCAATGTAGTAGGGTTACTTTTTCTCCACAACCCCACCAGCAACTGTCATTGTCTGAGTTCAAAATCTTGGCCATTCTTGTTGGGGTAAAGTGGTATCTTAGGGTTGTTTTTATTTGCATTTCCTTTATGACCATGGATGATGAACATTTTCTCGTATGATTTTCTGCCATTTTTAACCTCTTCTGTTGATAAGTCTCTCTTTAGTTCCCTTGCCCATTTAGTGAATGGTTTGTTGGGTTTGGGGCGGGGATTAGTTTCTTGAGTTCCCTGTTGAGACTGGATATTAAGCATTTGTCAGATATATAATTGGTAAATACCTTTTCCCAGTTGGTTGGCTGTTCTCTCTATTTTAGTGGCTATGCTTTTATCTGTGCAGTAACTTTATTTTTAGGTAGTCCCATTTATCGAGTCTCTCTCCAATCTGTTGTGACCCTGGGATTCTGTGAGTTCCAGTGTCTCTCCAACTCTATTGTGTAGCAGTTTCAAGGTTTCCTGTCTGACAGTGAAGTCTCTGATTCATTTTGAGTTAATGCTTGTGCATGGTGAAAGGCTAGGGTCAATTTTTAGTTTTCTGCATGTGGCTGCCCAGTTTTGCCAGCACCAATAATAGAATAGGCTGTGTTTGTTCCACTGTATATCTTTGGCTTCTTTGTCAAATACAAGTTGACTATAGGTATGTGGTTCTATTTCTGGGTCTTCTATTCTGTTCCACTGATCTGGTTTGTTTTTGTGCCAATACCATGCTATTTTTGTTATTATGGCTCTATAGTAGAGCTTGAAGTCTGGTATTGTAACACCACCAGTATTGCTCTTTTTGGCTATAATTGTTTTGGCTATTCTAGGTCTTTTCTTGTTCCATCTGAACCTTTGGATTGTATCTTCTATTTCAGTAAAGAATGTCTTTGGGATTTTGATTGGGATTTCATTGAATTTGTAAATCAATTTTGGCCCTATGGCCATTTTTACTACATTGGTTTCCCTACTCATGAGCATGGGATGTCTTTCCATTTCCTGGTGTCCTCTTTAATTTCTTTCATTAGGCTTTTATAGTTTTCATTAAATAATTCCTTTACATCTTTAATTCCTAAGTATTTTATTTTGGGAGGGGCTAATGTAAATAGGATCATTTCTTGATTTGGTCTTCTGTTTGCATATTGTTGGCATACAAGAAAGCTGCTGACTTTTGCAGGTTAATTTTGTATCCTGCCATTTTGCTAAAGTGGTTTATTAATTCTAGAAGTTTGGGAGTGGAGCTTGTTGGGTCACACAAGAAGAAGATCATGTTATTTGTGAATAGGGATAATTTAATATCTTCTTTCCCTATGTGGATCCCTTTGATGTCCTTTTCTTGCCTTATTGCTCTGGTTAAGGGTTCCAGCTCTATATTGTAAAGAAGTGGAGAGAGTGGGCATCCCTGTTTAGTTCCTGATTTTAAGGTAAATGGTTTCAGTCTTTCTCCATTTAGCATAATACTGGCTGTAGGTTTTCCATATATGTCTTTAATTATTTTAAGGAATGTACCTCTTATTCCTATTTTCTCTAGTGCTCTCAGCATGAATGGATGTTGTATTTTGTCAAATGCCTTCTCCATGCCCAGAGAAATTATCATATGATTCGTATCCTTAGCTCTATTGATGTGGTGTATTATATTGATTGATTTGCGAATCTTAAACCAGCCTTGCATCTGTGGGATGAAGCTGACTTGATCGTAGTGTTTCATTTTTTTTTCATTTTTCTCTGGATTCTGTTGGCTAGTATTTTATTGAGGAGTTTTGTGTCTGTGTTAAATAGAGAGATGGGTCTGTAGTTCTCCTTTTTTGTTGGGTCTTTCCCTGGTTTGGAGATGAGTGTAATAAATATTAGCTTCATAAAATGAGTTTGGTATTGTTCCTTCTGCTTCTGTTTCTCAGAACAGTTTCAAGACTATAGGTATTATTTCATCTTTAAAAGTCTTGTAGAATTCCACAGTGAAACCATTTGGACCTGGGCTCTTTTTAGTTGGCATTTTCCTGATATTTCATTGTATGAAATTGGTTTGTTCGATTTGTTTACCTCTTCATTGTTCAGTGTGGATAGCCTATATTTATTTAATAAGTCATCCATTTCTACTAAATTTTCTTATTTTTTTGAATATTGGCCCTGGTAGTACTTACTCATAATGGACTGAATTTCTTGGGTAGAGGTCTTGATTGTTCCCATTGCCATGACATTTTTAAGCCAGGTTTAAACAGTAAAGACAAAAAAACAAGGCCTTGCTGAGCAATGAAGGGGGAGAACCATAAAAAGGCTGGTTTAAGAAGGGATAAGATTTGGGCTGGAGCCCCAGCAAAACAGCAGGTCCTTCCTGCAATCAGGGAGTGGTTTGTATATATGCTATGTCTGAGTGACATCATAGTATACATAGAAATTCAAGGTCCCCTGGGGGCAGAAGTGGGGGGAGAGGGAAGACACAGGGAAATTCACAGGGGCATTATGGGGTATTTTACATTGTCTTAAAGAAGCAAAGCAACCTGTAGAGCTCTAGGCAAATCATTACTAATTACATTATTGGAAACTAATTATTTAATAAGTAAAAATGTCCTTTAATTTCTTCTAGCCTAAGGGTTCCATGAGGGAAAAAAAAAAAACCACAACTGCAAGGCTATGCTATTTCATGGTTTCTTTAACTATAATCATCCTCAAGCACTCTCCTCTGGCAGATCAAATAGGCTTTCTGCGGTCCAAGCCTGTCCATGTTTGCTCAGATCTAGTCCACTTGATAGATGAAGGCATTGACTTTCATGTTTATATTCAAAATAAATATTGATTCTTGATTATAATTCCCTAAGAGAATTCCTTCCTTGATTGCCTTCATATCTTTCAGGTACACGGTGGTGGTGTAATTGAGGTTTGAACTCAGGGCCTGAGTGCTTCCCCTTAGTTATTGTTGTTGTGTCATTGTTGTGATTGTTGTTGTTTTCACCAAGGGCTTGAGCTCTACCACTTGAGCCACTTTTCCACGTATGGCTTTTTGCTGGTTATCTGGAGATAAGAATCCCACAAAGTTCTCACTCAGATTGACTTCAAACTAGGATTGTCAGATCTCAACCTCCTGATTATCTAGGGTTACAAGTGTGAGCCACTGGCCCCTGGCTTACAAAAATTAAAAAGCAAAAATAAATTATCAATAACCAAAAGTTTACATGGGAGAGTGGTGAAGGCTGTTTGGGTCTGTACCCATCTCTGTCGAATACCACCTCTGTGCCAACTGGAAGTTATTAGCCACAAGGTTACAAGCATCAGGTTCTAAGATGGGAAACTTGCAGGACTACAACAATAAATGGTAGCTAGAGATCAACAACCATAATTCATTGTGGATTAGAACATTTATTTTCATCATAGTCATATTTATAAGCTTCATGGTACCTTCTGGAGACATGGGACTGAAAAATCCTATTTATGATCAAGAAAATGTTGGTTCAGAAAACATAGCTGGCAGATTGCCCTCCAACAAACTTATAGTAACTCATGGAGTGGAGAGAGAAATCAAGGTTTCTGCTGTTGGCTGTGTGTTCACTTAGCTGCAGAAACTACAATGACAATCTAGTGGATTTTGTTTAATTAAAAAGAGAATGACATTGTCCAAAAATAAATGCCCTCTTTACCTGACTTACGTAACTGTAACCCTTCTGCACAGCACCTTTATGATAGCAATAAAAAATTAAAAGAGATAGAAAAAATAATTTCATATTAAATACTATATGCCCAGACAATAGGACAGTTGACTATCATATCTACCTTGGCAACATGAAATATTTAGAAATTTCTACTCCTATCAATCTGTCATCAGAGATTTTTTTTTTGCCAGTCCCCCTGGGCTTGGGCTCAGGGCCTGAGCACTGTCCTTGGCCTTTCTCAAGGCTAGCACTCTACCACTTGAGCCTCAGCACCACTTCTGGCTTTTTGCTATGTATGTGGTACTGAGGAATAGAACCCGGGTCTTCATGTATGCTAGGCAAACACTCTACCACTAGGCCAAACTCCATCTTCAGAGATTTTTTTATTAAAGTGCTTTGGTTTGGGGTGGTAAAGATGTGGAGAGGAAATTCTATTTATAATCTTGTAAAAACAAAAATAACCAACAGGCATTTCCCCCCCCCTCAGCTTATTCAGAAATTGACAGATGTTGCTGAAGAATGTCAGAGCAATCAGTTAAAGAAGCTCAAAGAAATTTGTGAGAAGTAAGCATTTATTCTCATTACTTATATCTTATATGTAAAAATATGAAGCACAAATCATCATTTGATTGCTGTTCTTTTTCCTTTTCTTTTCCTTTTCATGGTGACTTCAGAGAGAAGAAAGAATTAAAGAAGAAAATGGACAAAAAGAGGCAAGAGAAGATAACAGAAGCTAAATCTAAAGACAAAAGCCAGATGGAAGAGTATGTACAAAGTATTTTCCTCTATGTTATACCTGGGAATTCTTTTATTCCATATTAGAATAACAAGACCTTTCAGTACCCTGGTACTGGGGGGTGGGGGTGCCCTTGAACTGTGTGCCTTGCACTCTTGCTTGACTTTTTCACTCAGGGGGTGGCGCTATATCACTTGAGCCATGCCTCTACTTGAGCCTTCTTTGGATTAATTCCAAACAAGCTGCTGTGGGACTGACTTGCCTGGACTGGCTACAACCTGTGACCGCCAGTTCTCAGACTTCTGAGTATCTAGAATTGCAGGCGTGAGCCCCCAGGGCCTGGGAGAGTAACACAAGGTCCAGCTGAAGATGCTTCAAGGAAGTTTCCCCTCTAATTAATCTTTCAAACAATCTCCTTTAATAAGACTTTTATAGTGAACTTTCCAACAAAGGGCTATTCCATAGAGGAATAATAGGCACCCTGAGTCTTTTAGATAAGGATGAAGAGCTTCCCTGGGGAGATGACTAGATTCTCCCTTCCCAAGGGATTTGGCAAACTTCCGAGCACTGAATGAAAATAGAGCCTGTGCCTGGGACAGAACCTGTTCTCTGTCCAGAGACAACAAATTGTACCTTCTTTGCAACAGTAATGAGAGGGCTGAGAGGTCAAGAAGTCTGAGATTCTGGAGAAGGGGCTGAAATGACCTGTGTATCACTTACATTTACTTTTAGGGAGAAGACAGAGATGATCCGCTCTTACATCCAGGAGGTGGTGCAATATATCAAGAGGGTATGTGAGTCCCTTTTCTCTCCCTTATAAACCTTATAAAGACTTGAATCTGTCATCAGCCCCCAGCTGAGCTGTGGTAGTCCTTCAAAGAAAGCTACGGATACACACCTAATTAGAAGGGCTAAGAGGAAACTAGACAGGAATCACTGCCTATGTTAGGAGTCCAGAAGACATTATAAAAGAAAGTCTTTAGTTGTCATTGAAGTAATGATTGGGGAAAAAATGACAATTCCTAGTGATAATCCTATTTTGTCTTGATCTAGCTGGATGCTATTAGCTGTGGCTTCATGCCTGTAGTCCTAGCTACTAAAGAGGCTGAGATCTGAGAATCACAGTTCAAAGCCAGCCATGGACTCTTATCTCTAATTAACCACCAAACATTGGAAGTGGAGAGGTGGCTCAAGTGGTAGAGTATCAGCCTTGAGCACAAATGTGAAGCAAAAGCATCTAGGGCTTAAGTTCAAGCTCTAGGACCAGTACAAAAAAAATTGATGATATGGAAATGGTCAATATTTACATAAAACATCGGTTTCTCTGTGTATCTATCACCCAACTACAAAAATTATCTGTGATCTCTTATACTTAAAGGCTAAAATGCCTAGCAATTAAAACATGTGTGTACAGTGAGGAGAGAGATGAAAAGCTTTTGTCTAAAAACATTTACAAAAGTTTTTGATTTTTTTTTTTCTTCTGAAAATGATCTTTTGTATGTGACTTTCCTACAGTTAGAAGAAGCACAAAGTAAAAGGCAAGAAAAACTTGTGGAAAAACACAAGGAGATTCGACAGCAGATCCTGGACGAAAAGCCCAAGGTAAACAGAACTGAATATCAGTTCATTTTCCTTCTATTCGGTAAGAATGAAAGCTTTGTGGTTCGTGGAAGTACTTTCCAAACACTCAGATCTCTTCTCATTTGTGAAATACATCTTTATCCATGATGTTAAAATTCTTTATAGAAATAGTTTGCAAGTATTTGTCATCAACCAGTTTTGCTACAAGACACTTAAGAACAAGGTGTGGCTTGGGTACTGGTGTCTTCATACTCTCTCCGCCTCAACTCCATTATACACCTTTCTTGGCACTAACCTCTTTTCTTCAGTTCTAGCAGAGCTTAATACTGTAATGACAGATTCTGTCCAGCAGAGGGGGCCATGCACCCAAAAAAACCCTGCATTTTACCTAACTACTCTCATAAAACGGAAAAACAAAGAAAACAGAAATTTCTCCCATAATAAGTTTATAGTAGCTGTACTTTATTTTTCTTGATTATGTAATAGATAATTATTATTCAGTAATTCAGTAGCAGAGTGTTTAGCATGAATGGAGTCTTAGGTTTATTCCCCAACAATAAAATAAAATAATGATGCTCATTGCTTTTTTAAGTCCGTTGTTTTATGAATATCTAATTGAATATTTTCAGGGTAGCAAATAGCATCTTAGTTTTAGAACACCTTCAATGACTGGACCTATCCCTGACTAATAATCTGTAAGTGGAAAGACAACAAATGTGCTTTTTAGTTGTTCTATCTTTTTTAACTGCAGTTTAAAATATTTACACAAAAAAGTGCTAACATTTGCTGGGCATTGTGGTACATATCTATAATGCTGTAACTTGGGAGTCTGAAGAAGAAGGATTTTGAATTTGAATCCAGTGTAGTGAGAATGTGTCTCAAACAAACAAGCAAACAAACAAAAAGGCAAAAACAAAGAAAAAAAAGTACTGTTACTCCATGGGAATAGTTTTTGAGTCTACATAGTTCAGGTGTTCATTTTATTTAATTGTTAGTTTTATTTAGATATATATTATTTTCCAGTATGCTTGAGAAAGAGCTTTTGTTGCTTGTTCCAAATATTCTTTTCTGTTCATTGAACAAGCTGCTTATTTCCTACAATGTTTAGACTTGCAATATGAATTTTCAAGCAAGAATTTATAACTACTTGGATGATTGTTCATTGTCATTTTTATATTTCTCACCTGGGTAGAAGAAACAGAAAAATAAGTCTGATATTATTTGTGGATTCAAATATCAAGCATCAAAAAGTTTTTAAAAATTATACATAATTAGCCAGAAGCCAGCGGTTCACAACTATAATCCTAGCTACTCAGAAGACTGATATCCAGTGGATCTTGATTCAAAACCAGCCAAGGCAGAAAAATCCAAAATAACCAGCAAAAGCAGGAATGGAAGCATGATCAAGTGGGAGAGTGCTGGATGAGCATGTAAACCAAGTAAGCACAAGGCCTTGAGTTCAGTACCACCAAAAATAATTACACACACACACACACATTCATATGCACAAATATACATACATGCATGCACACACTGACCCACATATATCTAAATGGTCACATGTTAAAGTAACTATAAATTATTACAGATTTTTTAAAGATAGGGTCTCTCTATTGTAGCCCAGGCTGGACCAGAACATACTATATAGCCTAGACTGGCCTTGGAAACTGAGATCCTTAGCCAGGTGCAGTGGCTTACACCTGTAATCCTAGCTACTCAGGAGGCTGAGATGAGAGGATGACTGTTCAAAGCCAGCCTGGCCACTAAAGACCATGAGACTCTTATTTCCAATTAACCACCAGAAAAATAGAAGTGATTGGTGCTGTGGTCAAGGAGTAGGGCAGTAGCCTTGAGCTGAAGAGCTCAAGGACAATGCCTAGGCCCAGAGTTCAAGTCCCACAATCCAAAAAAGAAAAGAAAAAAAGAAATTGAGATCCTTCCACTTTAGCTGGGATTACAGGTGTTTGCCACCATACCAAGACTTTGTTTCATACCAAGACTTTTCTTTTATGCAACTATTAAGTCATCATGATTAAAATTAATTGAAATAGTTTAAATGCCTTTAGTCTTTTTCATTGCATATATGATCGAGACTCAACCGAATTTCAAGAAATCTATTGATAAAAAGTTCAAGGTAGATATGTTCAGATATACACATTTTTCAATCCATCCTACCCTGGGTTAAATTTGTCATTATATTATGTCCATCATTTCTGGCCAGTTTCTCTATGAGAGTACATCAACTACAATTAGAATTAGTCATGGGCACACAGCTAATCAGAAAGCTGAAGCAAGCCAACTTAAGCAAAATAGCCTGACCCCAACACACACACACACACACACACACACACACACACACACACGCTCGCACACACGCGCGCGCACACACAATAAAGCAAATAAAAAGACAAAGACAAAATAAGTTTAAACAGCAATTAGCTTAGTAAGTCCCATTATACAATATAAGAGAAATTATAATTCTAGGGGTGGCAGTTCTTGCCACTTGACAACCTGGTAAAGAATCTGGGTATTTTCAGGAATTCCATTTCTACTGGAGCTTCTCATTCTTGGGACAGTAAACTCATAAGGGGCAGAGAGGAGCCAAAGCTCCAAACCTCACAGTTTTACATAAAACCATTCAAAAGCAAACCAAAACATATCCTTACTTTATAACCCTTTTTTTTTCATGGTTAACAGAAACTTCCTTGATGCATCCACTACAGTCCCCTTCTTTTGCTGGAATGGTGGCACAGTCTCATTCCTAAACTAATCACAGTGTTGTGAATGTTATTTATAGGATGGACTTAGAGTGATTAAGGTATATTCACAAAGAGGGGAGAAGTTTAATCTTCTCCTCAAGTTCATTGCTGCCATGTACCCCAATAAAATGTATAATTTATTATCCAATACAGAGACCAAGTAAGAAATTGATAGGGAATCAACAATTTGTGTTACAGCCTTATTTGCATCAATGTTCCATTTAATTTTTCTTTGCTCCTCAGAAAGAGATCTAAATTGTTTCTAGGCATTTTTAGTTCTGTTGTCTCCATTTTCTTTTTCACTGTAAGTAGATCTTAGGAAGAATTTCCCTTTGCTTTACATCCAGGAAGTTATTCTTACACCCACTTCATTATAGATATATTTGTACATTGCCCTTGAAAAACATTGGTCCCATGTCAGATTAAAGTATTTATTAAACATTGTTCTTTGGGACTTAAATGCATGCTTTGGTAGCATGACTTTAACATTGAACAAAGAAATATCTGCTACTCTGATCTAGTATCAAATAAAGGCAAACAGAAGAGTCTGCAGCAAGGAAGGCTATGTATGTCAGCCTTCCATGCTGTGACAAAATAACTTTAGGTAATCAACTTAAGAAGGAAGAGAGATTTGTTTTGACTCAATCCATGTTTTGGATCATATTTTGTATCAATCCACGGTTGTTTGTCCTCTGGCTTTTGGACCTGTGGTGGCACCATGCATAATGGAGCCACCACACATCACAGGAACACATGATGGAGGATATGTGGCGGCTAAGAAGCAGAGACAAGAGAAGAGACACAGGTCCTACGGTCTCCTTCAAGGGCGTGCTCCCACTGGCCTACCTTCCTTCCACTGCCTATCTACCATAGTTTCAATCCCACCACAGACCCATTGATGCCTCCTGCTGGTGACAAAGACTTCAACATACAGGCCTGCAAGGGACATTTAAGATTCAAACATTACAAAGAGCAATATTGAGCAGTATAGTAAAACAATAAGACCATAAATCTAATAGAACTAGCTTCGAAATCATCCCTCTTTGCATACGGTGTTGGAATTGGTTTTGAAATGATACAGACATGAGGAAAATTAACAAGAGCAGAGACAAAATACAAAGAGCTAGAGCTCAAAGAAGCCAATCAATCGTCTCTGTAAAACCAGTTTGCTAACTTAATTCCCATTCAGCCAGAAAGATGAGAAGGCAGAGTGATTTTATGGCATCTAGAAATTTATGAAGAACTCGAGTTTAAAAGGAACTTACAGCAGCAATGCAGTGTTAAAGATGGATGCCACCTTCGTATGAGAAAAGAAAGCAAACCAAACTTTACTCTGAGTTCCTGAGGGTGCAGGAGTTCCTCCCTCAAGAATTTAACAGATAGAATATCCTTTTCTACCTAGAAACTGATAACGAGTAATCTTTTGCTTACAGTATAAATGTATACTTTGTAACACCACAGCTCTTCCCATTCTTTGGTTGTTATACCATTATTGTCCAATAATTTATATCTTCTTTATCCACTTACTTGAATACATTGATTCCTCCATCTTGTCCTTAAGAGGGAGAAAGTTCTTTTTGCATTACTCTTTCCTCCTGATGCTACTATTTTGAGCAAGCCTGCATTCCAAACATACCTACATAATTTTCGAAGCCACTAAGAAACCAATGGCATTTTGTCCTTTAGAAAAAAATAACAGATATAAAATTGTTCTAACAAAAGAAGTTTGAAAAGCCAATTGGTAAATGCCAACAGTTCTTCCATGGCAGGGAGGAATTCCTCTGGCTGGAGTTAGAAGAATATACTTAGGAGGATTAGCTCAAAGTTCATCGTTATTAAACCTCTGCTCAACAATGAGCTCATGGTTTGAGTCATCACACGTTCCCAGCATTTTTGCTATCTTTCAACAGAACAATCACAGGAAAATTAACCTCATCAAAACCAGGCTAAAACCCACAGTGGGCCTGCATCTTTAGTCCATTCTGTGAATTTGTTAGGGGAACAGGTTCACAGTCCAATGTGGAAAAGTTTATTTATATTATAGTATTTTGCAACATGCACGAGACTCATTTCTTATGTAGCACTCATGTCTCCCCAGTAAAAACAGAGATTCAACAAGCCATTCCTTTTTAATTTTTTCATATATTTCTTATTGTAATTAATAGAAGGCTTACATTATATTCACCAGATAGAAGGTGCATTAATTCACATATATTGATACCCTTTCTCATGACTTGGTCCCCATTCCCTCCACTCCACCCCCACCCCTCATCTTATTTTCTCCCCTTCCCTATCCAATTTCAAATAACCAATTGAGCACATATAAAATATATCAGATAACAAAGTGAGATACTGTAACAATATGAGATAACCAAGGGACAGCAAAAGAGATGAGAGATAACATAGTACATTAAGGACAACAATCACTCATTATATGGCTTTTGTTTCTATATCCTAAAGGTCCTTTCATTTAGCGTCATACTGTATGGCCTATGTATCTAGGTCTTCCTCTATTGCAAATCTCTGCTAGGAGAGCCCAAGGTTTCTACTGATTATGACAAATGAGGGAAACCATTGAGCCTATGTTCCTTTGAGTCTGACTTATTTCACTTAATATGATTTTTTCTAAGTCTTTCCATTTCCTAACAAATGGGGCGATATCATTCTTTCTGACAGCAGCATAGTATTCCACTGTGTATAAATACCACATCTTGTTATCCACTCATTAACTGAGGGCCATCTATGTTGGTTCCATATCTTTGCTATGGTAAATAGTGCTGCAAAGAACATCGTTGTGCTAGTTTATTTAGTATGTCCTTGTTTCTGGATGATTGGGTAAATGCCTACTAGTGTAATTGTTGGGTCATAGGCCATTTTTGTTTCTTCTTCAGAGAAGACTCTCTTTAAGTCTTTGGCCCATCTTTTAATGGGATGGTTGTTTCTTTGGAGATTAGTTTTGGAGTGATTCAATTTTTTGAGCTGTTGATATATTTTAGATATGAGGCCTTTGTCCATTGTACGGTTAGTGAAGATCTCCCATTCTGTAGGCTTTCTAGTTAATTTACTAGCTATGTCCTTTGCCCTACAAAAGGTCTGCAGTTTAATACATTTCCACTCATCCAGCCTTTCTCTGATTTGTTGTGTTTCTTGGTCCTTATTGAGAAAGTTTTGACTTGTGTCAAGGAGGCCTAGTGTGTCTCCTATTCCTTGTTGTAAAGTTTTCAGTGTGTCTTCTTTTACCTCCAGGTCTTTGATTCATTTGGAGTTAACTCTAGTACAGGGTGCAAAGAAGGATCCAACTTTAGTTTTCTGCAGGTGCTTAACCAGTTCTGCCAGCACCAATTGTTGAAGAGGCTATCTTTCTTCCATTCTATTTTTTTGGATCCCTTGTCAAAGATTAGGTGGCCATAGGTCTATGGTTTAATATCTAGGTCCTCAGTTCTATTCCTTTGGTCTTCAGGCCTGTTCTTGTGCCAGTACCAAGCTGTTTTGATTATTATAGCTCTGTAATAGAGTCTAAAGTTTGGAATTGAAATTCCTCCTGCTCTGTTCTTTCTGCTAAGAAATGTTTTTGCTATACGGGGTCTTTTATTATTCCATATGAAATTTTGGATTGCCTCTTCTATTTCTTTAAAGAATGCCATTGGGATATTGATGGGTATTGCGTTGAATTTGTAGATAGCCGTTGGCAGGATTGTCATTTTCACGATGTTGATTCTTCCAATCCAGGAGCATGGGAGGTTTTTCCATTTCCTCAGTTCTGCTTTAATTTCCTTTTTCAGGGTTTAAAGTTTTCATCAAAAAGCTCCTTTACATTCTTAGTTAAGATAATTCCTAGGTATTTTATTTTCTTTGAGGCTATTGCAAAAGGAGTTGCTTTCCTGATTGTTGCCTCATTCCTCTCACTGTTGGCATAAAGGAAGCAGTTGATTTTTGAGGGTTAATCTTATACCCTGCTACCTTTCTAAAGTTTTGAATCAGCTCAAGGAGCTTGGAAGTGGATTCTATAGGATTCTTTAAATACAGAATCATGTCATCTGCAAAGAGGGAAAGTTTCACTTCCTCTTTCCCTATTTGGATCCCCTTTATGCATGCTTCTTGCCTTATTGTTCTGGCTAGGAATTCTAATACTATGTTAAAGAGGAGTGGAGAGAGTGGGCATCCTTGTCTCGTCGCTGATTTTAGAGGGAATGTAAGCCATCCTTTTTGTATGGGGCCTTTTGGGACATTGAAGAAAATTGAGATAGTGATCCTTAGGCAACTTGCATAATACCCAAGTATTTCAGACCTCAGTCTGACATGAGATCAAGCGGTATATTGCTACACATAAATCCTACCCCACACACAAAAAAAGTTATTAAGCCCTGATGGACATTCTCTGTGTCCAATTCCATTTCAGTAGCATTCTAAATTCTGGAGCAATATCTGGCGATATGGTTTTTACCAGGACATATTTGATCTAGTCCCTCAGCCTGTGTGTTTTCTATAGGGAGCTGAGATGTATATCTTTTTATGAGACTTGTAGCTGCAGAATTCTTAAGGTGGTTGCACAAGCACTAGCCAGTCTTCCAACTCAGTGACACAATTGGTTACCTTAGGATTTCCATAATTTTGTCAAAACCAATAGGAAAGGTTTTATCTATACAGATGTGTGAGAAGCAATTCCAGAACCCAACTGCTGGTGCAAAGAAGAGACACACCATTAGTAGTCCTGTTCAGATACCTGCAGACTCATCCATTATGCAAAAGACCCTCGGCAGGTTGAAACACTGGTAATCTGAATTTGCCGTGAATATTCCAATGCAAATTGATAAGTCCACTACTCCTGACTCTCATTACAAAATGAGTCATCTTTTGAGGGGACTTTTTAAATGAACTGCCTCCTTCACCTCATAAAACAGCCAATAAATGTGTAATTTACTTTTTCTCTGACACTTAATTTGTCTTTGATGCTTCTCAGGACATAGGTTTTTTTCTGTTTAATTTAGCTCATCATCAAGTGAGAATTCCAGGAAGCTTTAGGGCATTTCAATTTTATTCCCAAAGAACATTTTATCATGTAGCTGTTGGAGTTTTTTTTTTTTTTTTCGTTCTCTTTGTGTAACAGGGGACTACAGACTGATTTTCCTCATTTCCCCTCTGACATCTTTGTAACAGAATGAGTGACTCATCTCTCTGTGAAGTTGGTCTTGTCAGACATACTGCTTGATAGTCTCCAGGACCAAGCCTTAAGTGCTGGCTGTATTTTTCCCAGTGTTCCTGGTGGAAAGACTAACTTGAAGATTTAAACTGAAACATTTTTTCCTTAAATCATGTATTTGTGATACATCTAATCTATTGCTATTTGATGGGGAAATGAATTTTCCCTGACACTACTAATATGCACTACTAAGTAGAAGCCTTAAGTGGAAGCCACATCCCCTTCCTCTCTTCTTCTCCCCTTCCCCCCAACTGAGATATCAAATCTTGATTGTTACCTATAGTGAATGTTTGCTGTTAGTTCTGTGTGAAAGGACATTTCATATATTGCCAATGAAAAAAATGCCTTTTCAGAGAGCAAATATGAGTATAAAATTGAGACATGTTTACTTTTCTTTTCTTGTAGGGGATAGTTTAATTCCATTTCAACATTCTCAACTTATTTTTAAATTTTAATTTAATCCTGTAGACTTTGTAAACTTTGACATTTTCATTTAACAGATCATTGTTCAGTTAGTTTTGTTTATCTGTTCTTTGTCTTCTTTGCAAGTCATTTTCTATCTTCAATTATGTGAGAATATTTTTTGCTTTGCTTTTCTCTAGATGTTTACTTCACAGGGTTGGCTGGTGATAAATTCATTAAGATTTTTTTTGTTTCTGTCCAAACAAAGGTCCTTATTTTATAATATTGACAAGAATTCCCATGTTCTTCATTATGGGAGGATGAAGCATTTCATGTCGACAATTACTACTTAACACACTGAAGATAAAATTATACTGCTTACTACTGTAATTCTTTTGGCAAAAATTCATATTTTTATCTTTTGGCTGTGCATAGAAGTCTTTTCTTCTATTTTATAGCGTTTTTCTATAATATATCTGTGTTTGATGAGGCTGAACAGGAACCTTCCATCATTTTGATTAAAAAAAAATTCTCTCAGGTATCATGTCAACAAATAATGACACCTATTTTTCCATCCATTTATAGAAATGTGCATATGTATGAGTGTGTACATGTATGTACATGCATCCACAGAATGTTCGATAGGTCATGTATAGATCTAGAGCTGTGTACATATATTTGCTTATAAACTTCAAGGGACCAATTCTTTCTTTAACTATCTTAACTCTTCTGTATTGTCCACTGTTTTGTCTCCTTGTGTTGTGCTGTAGATAATGGTTTCTTGGCTTTTTTCTTAAGGCAGTAATCCTTTGCTAACAATGTTGTGCCATACATACCCTCAGTTTTAAAGTCTCGGCATTTTTCTGGAAGTTGTATTTGGTATTTTGTTTCATTTTTATTTTATTTTATTTTTAACTCTACAGTCTCTATGTCCTGTCTTATTATAGGGAAAATGTCCAGTAAAAAACGTTTGCTCTAGACAAATCATGAATTTTGGATATAGGCTGATCATTAAGGTGAACTATTAACAATGAATTAAAATTATTATTTCAGCTCATCAATAAAAATCGAGTTTCCTTGCTTCTGGGTTTGATGCTCCTTTTGCATTTGAGCCCAATTTTTCCTAAAGTTTTATGGTTTTCAGGCTTTTTAGAAGAACTGAATTTTAACATTAAATCCATCTTTTCAAAATTATGTAAAAAACAAACAACCAAAAAAAAAATAAACAGTTCAGCCAGGCACCGGAGGTTCATTCCTATAATCCTAACTACTCAGGAGGCTGCAATCTGAGGATCATGGTTTGAAGCTATCCAAGTCTGGGGAGTCTGTGAAAGTCTTATCTCCTATAAACTGTTCTTGAAAAGCCAGAAGTGGTGCTGTGAATCAAGTATTAAAGTGGTAAGCTCTGAGAACAAGAGGCTCAGGGACAGTGCTCGGACCCTGAGTTTAAGTTCCAGGAAGACAAAAACAATTTCAAACTTAGTATGAATAGTAGTCAAGATTATTACAGAATCATAGTCTGATTGGATATAGATGATAAGAAATTGCCTCATGCAGTTGTTATAGGACTGTCTTCTACAGTTGTAGGGGTTGACTTATGCAGTCATATAAGGCTGTCTCCCCATCTAATTCTGTACCAAAACAGGTAGAAATCTGGAAGGGAAAATTAATAAGCCAGTGTGGTGTTTGTGGTAATCTACATAAACTGAGACTTTTGTTATGAAATCAAATGAACATACGCGCGCGCACGCGCACGCACACAGCCCAAACAACAAAGCAATTTCACATGAATCTGGTAACTGTCAATTGAACCCACTCAAACAATAAAGGAATTCTGGGAAATATAGTTCTGCTAAACCAAGGAAGCATATTTATAAGATCAACACACTACTATATTAATTTAGAACATTTAAGTTTTTAAATGTTTACATTTCTCTTCAATAACTGGACTACTGTGTGCCAAACACATTTCAAAACCAAGCAAAAAATATAAAAATTGAGTTGATGTCTGAAAACTATTACTTGATTGTATCCAAAAGGCTTGCCAGACTCAAACCAACAGAAATATTTGAGGAACAATATAAGGTACTTTGAAATAGTTGATGGCTCAATATGGACACTAACATAACGATTGCCAGAAGTTGGGCGATGGTGGCTCATGCCTGTAATCTTAGCTACTCAAAAGGATGAGATCTGAGGATCATGGATCAAAGACAGCTTGGGCACAAAAGTCTATGAGACTCTTATCTACAGTCAACCCCAGAAAACCGGAAGTGGTGCTGTGGCTCAAAGGTTAGGGCAGTAGCCTTTAGCTGAAGAGCTCAAGGACAGTGCCCAGGCCCAGAGTTTAAGTCCCACAACTGGAAAAGAAAAAAACAAAAAAAAAGATTAGGGTCAACTCAACCAACTCAAGAACACTGGGCTAAGAAGGCACTTGAGAGAATGTTTGTTCATACTTGGGAAACTGTTGCTAGCATCGAGAGTTAAGTCCTCCGTTTTACATTCATTATGTCTCAGGCTAAATTAGTGTCACAAACTAAGCACTGTGGATAAAGTTTTCTGTCAACAAAAACCAATTGGCATAAGCCTTCTGCATTTATTGTGATCATTTATTGCATCTTAGAATTTAACAAAAGAGGTCTTTTAATTTCTAGCTGAAACCAAAGCTCAAAGAATAGTTTCATATTTCAAAGTCACACAAACATAGGCACATGCATGTGTATAGGCTCACACACTCAAACACACTCACTCATAAAACCGCAGGAGAGCTTAGGTAATTTAACCATGGTAACTCTAGAATGGGTTTGGTCCCATAATCAGTGCTGATTTATAAGAAATCTGTATCCAGAGAGTATATGCCCCATTGTTACGGTTTATAGATTAGAAAACACATTGTCTTCTAACTGATTGAAATGGTTTGTTTCCTTTTCTTTGAAACGTTCATTCAAAACAAAGAAACAAAAACAAAAATAAAAAAGTCTTGGGAACTACACACTGAGATGCTATAACTTTTACATTTATTTCTGGGTCTTTGTTTTAGTTGAAATAAAAACAAAATCCTTAGGGTTTTAAGTGTGTCATAAAGTAGCTAAGACCTCTGTGCAACTTTTAAAGTACTCAGCCAGAGCTACCTGCAACTCTTGCCTGGATTTCAAAAATGGCCTTCTGAATAGTTTTTCTTGCCAGTATGTGTATCATTCAGTTTATTCCCCATCCAACAGTCAGCCATCCTTTAAATCAGAGTTTTCCTGTATTCAAAACCCTTGGTGGTACCTTTGTTCCCTCAGAATAAAAGCTGACAAGATCCAACGTGACCCCTTTGCTGTATCTCCTTGTTTTCCTCTTCGATTTACTGCTTTGAAGGAGCCCAAGTTGGTCTCTTTGTTTAGCTCCCATAATTCAGGCCAGTCTCCTCTTGAGCTGTTAAGTGGACTCCACTTCAGAAGGGTCTGTTTGAATAACCAACCCTCACCTGTCTTTTCAAGTCTTTCAAAACTCTCTTCTCCAAGAGGCTTTCCTTTATGACCTCATATCCAGCTTTCTCCCATCCCTGGTCTTCTCCTCCCTTTCCTTTTTCTTCTGCTCTATGTTCTATTTGTCCCAGCAAGGACCACTTCCTCCATTAAATCATCTAGTGTTATTCTCAATGTGTCACAAAACGATGGCCTCCCCCATTCCCAGCTATAAACTCCACAAGGGTTACAATCTCCACAAGACTTTGTTTTCTCCACTCCCCTGATGCTTTTGAGCCCCAGAAACTCAATGCCCAGCACATAGTTGATGTTCAATAAATCTTTTGATTACAAAGAGAAAAGAAAAACACAGAACACTTGATGAATTTACAGATCCTCTGTACGTTTACAGATTACTCTGTGTGGGTGACAGTATATGCTGCGGAATAGAGCAGTAATAAATACCTTTACATGAATCATTGATGGCGAGGACTAATTATCTTTGCATTGTGAAAAACATTCCTTTCTTTCTGTTTGTAAGAAAAGTAGAGCCAGTGAGGGTGGGTTTCTTGAGATGCCTTGTTCAGCTACAAAAGCTGTCAATCCTTCTTTGTCATCTCAGATTTCTTGATAGTAATGGGATTTTTTGTGGAAAGTTGTTTTGTTTTTTTTCAAAATGGATAGCTGTGATCATATCTGACATAGAATCCCTAGAGAGCATGGGGACACCCCAGGGAGAATGCCAATATCTGTCTTGGTGCATTTGTGGTCGGCAGGCTCTGACACCCTTCAGAGGTTGGGGCTAGCTCAACCACAGGGAGTTTGAGAATGCTAAATTTCTTCTCCAAAGGCACATCAAGAGGCTTCCCAGACAAAAAAACTTCAAACCACAGGTGACTCAGAAAGCCATTTTGTTGCCATACAAATGACAGCCTCCCTTTTTTTCCCACACAGGGGGAAGGTTCCTCCTCATTCTTGTCGGAAACTTGCCATGAGGATCCCTCTATCCCCCCCAACTTTACTCCCCCCAACCCTCAAGCTCTCAAGTGGTGACCACCATCCTTCCGGCCAGGTAGGACTGGATGGGAGGGGTCGCTTTTGAGAGAAGGGTGTGTGGTATGTGGCCATCCAGTTCTCAAGCCTTCCTGGGTCTTCATCCTCCCCATTCTAATCAGCACTATTTTCCCAGCAGTGCCCATAATGTTTGTTTGCCTCCTGGCTTTCCTGCCTTTCTCTGGCCCTCACTTCTTCTTTGAGCTCTCCTCCTAACATAGATTCCATTCTTCCATATACTTGTCTTCCTCTTTCTCTTCTTTTTCTGTCACTATTTGAAAAAAGTTGACTCCTTGTTTGACTTTGTGTTCCTTTCATCTACTTAGACTATTTTCACTTTTGAAAGAATCAATTCCACTCTACCTCTCCCGGCTCTGTTTTCCTGTGATCCTATTATCTTAAAACTCCAAGGGGTCAAATTAACCCTCAGGGAGCCCTTTCCCGCTTTGCCTGCTATGCTTTACCACAGCCATCCTTTTGTAAGTTCAACGGAATTAATTTCATTTCTGGGTGGCATGTGGCGTTAAGGAGACAGCTTGAGTCTTTGATTTCTGTACAAGAGCTCTTAATGCTTAGACCAGGTGCTACTGATTGGAGCAAACTGCAGCTTGAAAGAATGCTAAACTGGACATAGGACTTTTAGCCAGGTCACAGTGTTTAAGTCTATAGTAATAATCCTGGCTATCTAGGAGCTTGAGGTTCAAGGAAAGTCTATGAGACTCTCACTTCCAGTTAACCAACAAAAGGCCAGAACTGAAACTGTGACCCCAGTAGTAGGTCACCAGCCTAGAAAACTAAGGGGTAGTACTTGGACCCTGAGTTCAAGCCCCAACACTGGTATTAATTAAAGAATTTATTAATTGAACTTAAAACTTTGAAGTTAGGACTTTAATTTGCCAAAGGAAATCTGAAATGTTTCTTTTCTTTTCTCTTTCTCCTTCCTTCCTTCCTTCCTTCCTTCCTTCCTTCCTTCCTTCCTTCCTTCCTTTCTTTCTTTCTTTCTTTCTTTCTTTCTTTCTTTCTTTCTTTCTTTCTTTCTTTCTTTCTTCTTTTTTTAAGTTTTTGGTCGGTCATGGAGCTTGAACTCCGGGCCTGGACACTGTCCCAGAGCTCTTCAGCTCAAGACTAGTATTCTACACCTTGAGCCAAGTACCATTTCCAGTTTTCCGGTGGTTAATTGGAAATAAGAGTCTCACTATCTTTGGTTCCCCAGGCTAGCTTTGAACTGTGATTCTCAGATCTCTCTGCCTCCTGAGTAGCTAGGATTACAGGTGTGAGCCACTGGCACCTCATTTGAAGTATTTCTTTAATAACTGGCCTGTGCTATTGAAGGATACACATTTCTAACAGAAAAAAAATGTGATTACTTTCTTAAACTTCTAATAAGCAATGGAAACTAATTATTGTTAACAACATGTGATTATGCATTACAAAATAACTAGTTGTAAGGATTTTGAATGTCCATAAGACAAGAAATGATAAATATTTGAAGTGATAGCCATGCTGATTATCTTGATCTGAACCTAATATGTCATATCTAAGCATTAAAATATACTATACCTCATAAGTACATAGAATTATTCCCACAAATACATATGCCCATGCTATTTCCTCCCCAGATGTCCTTCTAGATGAGATTTTAATGAGCAGCAAGAAATTGCTTTACTATGGGAATTTGTTCTATGACAAGGGCATTTTGAAAACAAATATTAGGGAATTTTCCTCCCACAATGATCAGTAGACTCTAAAAACAGTTATATGAGCCAGGCGCTGGTGGCTTATGCGTGTAATCCTCGCTACTCAGATGACTGAGATCTGAGGACTGCAATTCAAAGCCAGCCCAGGCAGGAGAGTCTGTGATGCTCTTATCTCCATTGAATCACCCAAAAGCCCAAAGTGGAGCTATTAGTAGAGTGGTAACCTTTATCACAGGGCCAGTGCCCCAGGCTCAGAGTTCAAGTCCCAGGAGTGGCACCAAAAATTAATTCATTAAATGCAAATAAATAAAATGGTGGTCTGTCTCACCGTAAATGTGGACAGAGGATAACATAATCTGATTTAAAGATCCCAAATCAAGGAATTTTGAACCCATTTATCAAAAATATTTAAATGCAACACTGTCTGAAAAGCGGCAAGAATAATCTACTGAAACCAGAGAAGAGAAGACAAATCTTTGACTAACTGGTGAATGAAATTAAAATATTTTGATTCAGTTGCTATAGCCAATGATACTTTTTTAGCACTAGATCTGTATATCTTGTTGAAACTATCTGTTTCAGAAAGGATCACAATTAAACATCAATATTAAACTGAACCTCAATTTAAAATAAGCAGTTCCTCAAGTTTATGTTCCTCAGAGTATGTAATATTTCAAAACATACTGTACATTCATAAACAATAATAACATTGATACCATAAAAATAAAAATAATTAAAAATATTTCTGTTAAATAAAATAAAAATAATTACTTTAAATAGCAAGGTTTTTTATCATGATGTAATATGAGCAGAGTCTGATAGTGAGGCTGTATTTTCTGGGTACTTTTTAATCAGTAAAGTAACACAGGTTAAAAACCTGTCAAGAAAAATGAATGATTAAGAAATGGCTGTGCAGACTCCTTCATGGCTCAGTGTATTGGAAAACCCTAATGGTCTATGAACTATTTGTGCATCCATATCCCATTAAATTGTAGATCCTATCCAAGAGGCAGAGTAGGGCCTGAGTATCTTCCTTTACATAACCCCTCAATAATAGCAACCAGATGCTGCCATATTTTCAGGGACCACACTCCACTTAACAAGGTTCTACTATATTCCTACATCCTGGCTGAAAAATACAGAAGCTTTAAGCTGTCATTATGGCATTCCATTCTATTTGAATTGGTATCTTTTCCTAATGCTAATGGCAAGCTTGGCTCTTGATCCTTTCATTTCCTCTTGGGAAAGAGATAGAGAGTGAGACAGCAATGTAGGGGCGTCAGGAGTCTGGCTACAAAGTTTATGTCCCACTTAACAATGACAGGTTCTTTTCCCCCTCTGTATAACCCTGTGATAAAGCTAAAAGCTCATATTTCTAAGTGGAAGAGAGAGGGCCGTTTAATATTGATTTCTGGATTCTATATGTAGCCATCAGTGAAACCTTGAAAATACCTTCTTACTTTTACATATGAATGTTAAGACTATCTCTCAAGTCATCAATTAGGAGCATCCTTGGATTTTCTTGTTACACTTGCTGTGACTGCCTGGTAATTCTGAGAGGCATTAGGTAGTATTTTATACATAAGCAGAGTATGTGGCTTGCTGGGAGTAGAAATGACAGGACTTGGGTACTGTTTTCAATCAAAGGTTTAGCAGCCATAAAGGATATATTTTTCTCCCTGGCTCTATTGCTTGTGATAGCTAGGTTCACAATTTGTATTCCCATTAGAATGCCAATTGAGCTTTCTACTTAGCAAGAATATTTATTTTTTAAAAGATACCAATATTCCCACAATACCTGAACTTTTACAAGAAGTCTTTAACAGCATGGCTAGCTTTATTTGGTCCCATTGGCTTCCCACGTACAAAAGGTGACATAAAAATAAACCAGACTCACAGTTTTCATGGAAAAACAGATCTCAATGTTGACAGAAAATGAATTCTAATTATAGTATTTTATATTTGAAAAAACAACAGCAGTTTTCTTTATAGCATTATATGGAAAGTGTACTTTTGAATACATTTTAATATTTACCAAATGTTCTTGTTTGTCTTATTTTTTCTTTCCCAAAGGTTTCCATTTATTCACAACTGGGAACAAAATAAAAGTACTAAAAGTAACAGGACATACAGCTATCACACAGATACTGAAAATAATTTTTTATTGCAGTAGAAGGTTGAGTCCAAAAATGTTCCACTCGTGCTTGAAATTCCATTTTTTTAATTTGCAAATGCAGACTTTCATTATTGACTAAAACATCTGTTCTTTAAAGGTATTAGCTAGCGATTAATAGGTGAAGCTGAACAGATGAGTCAGACTTTTAATCCTAATAAGTTCTATTTTAGTAGCCATAAATCATCACTGCTGAACAAGATTTAAAACAAACAATAAAAAAGATGGTTGCTCATTTTGTATGTCAATGAGCCTTTAGATAAAGAATGGTAGAATGACCGTGTTCTAAAAATACAGATGACAGTATTGGAAAACTATAAATCTATGAAAGGGAGCTCTATGCTTAGTCTTTTTTTCATATATTTTTTGTAATTCATAGAAGGGTTACCTTATATTCGCCAGATAAGCATAGAGCTCCCTTATGACCCAGCAATTCCACTAGTGGGCATTTACCCATTAATCCAGAAACAAAGACATACTAAATCTATGTTCACTGCAGCATTATTTACCATAGTGAAGATATGGAACCAACCCAGATTCCCTCAGTTGATGATTGGATCAACAAGATATGGTATTTATACACAATGGAATTCTATGCTACCATCAGAAAGAACAACATCACCCCATTTGTAAGGAAATGAAAAGACTTGGAAAAAATTATACTAAGTGCAGTAAGCCAGACCCAAAGGAACCTAGGCTCAATGTTTTCCCTCATCTGTAATAATTAGTACCTATCTAGAACTCTCCTAGCAGAGGATTACAATAGCTCAAAACCTAGACATATAAGGCCTTACAGGATGAGGCCAAATTAATGGACCTCCAGGACATGGAAACAAGAGCTTAATTATAAATGACTTATTCTTTATGTATTATGTTTTTCTCTCTTCTCTTGTGTTGCCCTTTGGTTAATCTCATATTGTTACAGTATCCCACTTTGTTACCTGGTATATTATATAGATGTTTGTTTATTTGAAATAGGAGGGGAAAAATGAGGGGAGGGGGTGGGAAGAGAGAAAAAGGGACAAAAACATAAGAAGGGATATTAATAAGTGGGAAGTAATGCACCTTCTATCTGGTGAATATAACTGTAACTCCTCTATTCATTGAAATAAAAAAATTATAAAAGAATTACAAAAAAATCTATGAAAGGTATTTAAGTTCCTTCTTTATTCTAGAATATCATTTTCAATAGAGTCTTCCACACACAGATACAAAAGAAAACACTATCCCTACAAGACTTAATTTAAGGCTACAGAGGGCATTACATTTATTTCCTAATAAAAGTGACAAAAATTACCAATTATCATTTTCTAAATGAATGGTTATTACATCATCAGGCAACTTCAATACAAGCTGTTATTATCTTCCTATTGCCATTATTGTATACTTGAGAAAACTAAGGTTCCGAGGAGCTAGTGAGCTCTGTAACTCCTTGCATGCCTGCCTCCTTCCTTCCTTCCTTCCTTCCTTCCTTCCTTCCTTCCTTCCTTCCTTCCTTCCTTCCTTCCTTCCTGTTTCCTTTCCTCCCTCCCTCCCTTTCTCCCTCCCTCGTTCTTTCCTTCCTTCATTTCCTTCCTCCTTCTTTTCCCTCCTTTCCTCCCTTTATCCATCCCTTTCTTCATTTATTCCTCCCTCACTCCATCCCTCCCTCCCTCCTTCCACACCTCCTTCCCACCTTCTTGTTTCTTAACTCACCTGCCATTGAGCCCATAGTTAGGTGATGAGGTCTAACCAGAAACTGAATAGCCTTCAGATCATTTTACCCCATCTTCTTTCTTGCTAATGGATTCTTCTCCCCATTAATAGACCTATATTTTTGCTAAATAGGCCCCCTTCTGAATTATCTAAAAAAAAAAGGCTTAGCTAGATATGCCATGGGCTAATTTTTATTTATTAAGCAATTGTCTTTTCATTTGGATTTTATTTGCTCATTCAAGTTATATTTACTAAGTCCTAGTGTTTATCCCTGAGGATACTAAGAAATCTAAAGAAACATCTTGAAAGAGAACTATTTCCTTTTCAATTGTATTTGACTCAGTCACAGCTCAGGAAGGTGCATCCGGCTCTCCAGAGCAGGTGACAAATGACCCTGTCCTCCCGTCTGCTGTTGGACTCACAGAAAGTGCTTTGGGGTAAAATTTGGAAGTTTGAAGCAAGAAATAAAGTTTATTAAGTAAGAATATCTAAATACTTGAACAGATTCCCAAGGGTGGTTATATATGCCTCTGAAGATCTTTAAATATGAGGAAGAAGCACTTTCAACTAACAGGTTGTACACAATTGGGTGACCTTTTCATGACCTCCTGTGACTCTGCAACGGATGTGATTAATTAAAGGAAGAAGCTTGCCACTAAAATAATAGATATGAGATTCAGAGAATTCAAGGTATTGTAGACTCATTAAAGAGAGTTGCATAAATAACCATGCTGAACAATTAAATGAGTCCAGAGGATCACTTATAGAACAATGGAGCCAAGATGACCTAGAAAAATAAATTAGAATCAATAGAGTGCTTCTGAATTAACAACCATGGATTGCTACATTAACACTTGAGAGTTGAATTCTATAATTGTATCTTAAAGATGCATGGAAGTGTTCTCTGGCTGGATAACATGAAAATTGCCCAAGTTTAGCTTTTTGCTTGTCTATAATTAAAATAAATGTGTATGTGTGTGCTTTTTGCTCTGGCCTCTGGAACTGGGAATACTTCACATGAATATAGTTGAGTGAACAGTGCTCTTGGTTTTCCTGAATTCATTTAACTTGTAGTTACGGAAGCAAACCATATAACAGGCACTGAGTTAGGGGCCAAGGAAAAAGAAAGATAGCCTCCAACTTAAGTGGATCACCGATTCAACTGACTGACTTGCCTCAAGTGACCCAAGTGGATCACATCTAGGACTCCCGCATTGTTCAGTAGGATTTTCTGCAACAATGGAAGTTTTCATGTCATGTTTTAGTAGTCACTAGCCACTGATGATAATTAACTGAATTCTGAGTAATTCAAAGGAAGATCTGAGGTTTTAACTTACTTTTCCATACAAAATGTGTTGCATTATATTATATTATTGCATAGCGCCAATCCTTGGTGTACACTCAGGACCTGGTGACTGTCCTTGAAATTGTGATCTTCAGATCTCAGCTTCCAGACTAGCTAGGATTGTAGGCATGAGCCAACAGCACCCAACTCTTTTTTTGTCCTAGTCCAAGAATCTTTATTTCCAAAACTTGTTTTTGTTGAAAAGATTATCAAAAAGATGATTACTTCTTATCTTAATCCATTTTCTCACATTGTTAACGCGATGCCCCAGACTCTATGAGTTATAAAGAAAAGACATTTGTTTTGACTAATGATATCCAAGGTCCAGAGATCATAGTTTTGCTGCTTTATTGCTGGTGGGATCTCAAGGTGGCAACACATCACGTGATAACAGACAGGGAACAGAGTTGTATAGCAAACCTGTTTTCCAAGTAACCGTTAATCCATTAACAACCGAATAGATAAATCCATTTATTAAGACAGGATCCTAATATCTCTTAATATGCCATCTTATTCTACTTCTGACTATTTCGTCATGGAGATTAAAACTTTTCCACAATGAGCTTCAGAAAGAAAAATCATATTCACAACAATCCATCCTTTAAAACATAGCTTTCTGTTGTTTTATTTTTGTTGTTATTTTTAGTGTTTCTTGGCTTAAACTCAAGACACACAACATGCTTAGCAAGTTCTTTTCCATTTTTCTGTACCAGACAGAGGTTCCCTATGCTTGTCTACTTTTGAACTATTAAGACCTCATTAGAAAAGAGAAAAGATTTGGTTGTGGGGAGGGGCGGGGACAAAAAAGTTTCCTAAAACATAAGATTAACGTAGGCAACATTTTTTTCTAAAGTAACCAGCAATGTATTCTACTTGAAAATTGTCTCTGCTAGAACTCAATAGTCTTCCCGTTGTTAATCTCAGCCTCCAGCTTCTACCAAGATAACACAAGCCAGGGTAATTTTATACACGATGCTCTGTCCCTTTCTGAAAGTTATAGGTGGTGAGGACTGCAACAGAATAGATTCTTGAAATACATGACAGTTTGGGATTCAATTTTATTTTGCATAGGAAATATTTCTCTTCAATATTGCTCTTTTATGCTTTCTCTAAAATAAGTAAGGGTTTATTCAGAGGTTGGTTGAGTGAACAATTAGCCTCTTTCTAAAACTATATTAATATCACTTAAAGACCCTAAAGTTTGAGGCTCAGGAAGCTGCAGTGACTTACCCATGATCACCTGGAGTATAAATGACAGCATTTAGTTGCCTGACCGGGACATTCTCTGTAAATGTATGCCATAGTACTTGTACTGTGCTGACTACAGTCTTGTTTATTTTTTTCTTTCTTTTTTTTATTGTAATTAGTAAAAGGGTTACATGATATTTGCCAGATAGAAGGTACATTAATTCACATACATTGATACCCTTTCACATGTATTGGTACCCATTACCCTCCCCTCCCACCCCCCCACCCATCTTGGTTTTCCCCCCTTCCCTATCAAATTTCAAATAACCAAATACAAATAAATTCAATATATCAGATAACAAAGTGAGATACTGTAACAATATGAGATAACCAAGGGACAGCAAAGGAGATGAGAGACAACATAGCACATTAAGGACAACAATCATTCATTATATGGCTTTTGTTTCAATATCCTGGAGGTCCTTTCAATTAGCTTAATACTATATGGCCTTATGTATCAAGATTTTGCTCTATTGCAGATCTCTGCTAGTAGAGCCCAAGGTTTCTACTGATTATGACAAATGAGGGAAACCATTGAGCCTAAGTTCCTTTGAGTCTGGCTTACTTCACTTACTATGATTTTTTCTAAGTCTTTCCATTTCCTAACAAATGGGTCGATGTCGTTTTTTCTGACAGCAGCATAGAATTCCATTGTGTACAAATACCACAACTTGTTGATCCACTCATCAACTGAGGGACATCTAGGTTGGTTCCATATCTTTGCTATGGTGAATAGTGCTGCAATGAACATTGTTGTGCTAGTGGATTTAGTATGCCCTTGTTTCTGGATGGTTGGGTAAATGCCAAGTAGTGGGATTGCTGGGTCATAGGGAAGCTCTGTGTTTAGCCTTTTGAGGCACTGCCATACTGCTTTCCATAGTGGTTGAACGAGTTTGCACTCCCACCAACAGTGTAGTAGTGATCCCTCCTGGCCACATCCCCTCCAGCATCTGTTGTTATTCGTTTTCCTGATCCTGGCCATTCTAACTGGAGTGAGGTGGAATCTTAGAGTTGTTTTGATTTGCATTTCTTTTATGACCAGAGATGTGGAGCATTTCTTCATGTGTCTATAGGCCATTTTTGTTTCTTCTTCAGAGAAGACTCTCTTTAAGTCTTTGGCCCATTTTTCTTTTTTTTTTATGAATGTATAGAGTGATTTTATTGTTGAAGTGAAAATTTTAAAGCCAGCAAAATCAAAGTTTGTGAAGTTATGCACCTTCTCTCTGGTGAATATAATGTAACCCTTCTATTAATTGCAATAAAAAATTATAAAAATGTTTTAATAAACCAATGAATAAAGAAATAAAAGTATCGTTATATGATTATTATTCATATTTAAAAATAAAAACGATATAGGTTATTTTGTTGTTATTGTTGTTGCAGATACTGGGGCTTGAACTCATGGCCTGGGTGCTGTCTCTGAGCTTCTTCTGCTCAAGATTAGTGCTCTTTTACTTCAGCCACAGCACCACCTCTGGTTTGGCCCATTTTTAATGGGATGGTTGTTACTTTGGAGGTTAGTTTTGGAGTGATTCAATTTTTTGAGCTGTTGATATATTTTAGATATAAGGCCTTTGTCCGTTGTAAGGTTAGTGAAGATCTTCTCCCACTCTGTAGGCTTCCTAATTAATTTACTAGCTATGTCCTTTGCCGTACAAAAGCTCTGCAGTTTAATGCAGTCCCACTTATCCAGCCTTTCTCTGATTTGTTGTGATTCTTGGTCCTTATCAAGAAAGTTTCTACCTGTGCCAAGGAGGCCTAGTGTATCTCCTATTCCTTCCTGTAAAGTTTTCAGTGTGTCAGCTTTTACCTCCAGGTCTTTGATCCATTTGGAGTTAATTCTAGTGCAAGGTGACAAAGAAGGATCCAACTTTAGTTTTCTGCAGGTGCTTAACCAGTTCTGCCAGCACAACTTGTTGAAGAGGCTGTCTTTCTTCCATTCTATTTTCTTGGCTCCCTTGTCAAAGATTAGGTGGCCATAGGTCTGTGGTTTAGTATCTGGGTCCTCAGTTCTATTCCATTGGTCTTCAGGCCTGTTCTTGTGCCAGTACCAAGCTGTTTTGAGAATTATAGCTCTGTAATAGAGTCTAAAGTTTGGAATTGAAATTCCTCCAGCGCTGTTCTTTCTGCTAAGAAGTGTTTTTGCTATACGGGGTCTTTTATTATTCCATATGAAATTTTGGATTGTCTCTTCTATTTCTTTAAAGAATGCCATTGGGATATTGATGGATATTGCGTTGAATTTGTAGATACCCCTTGGCAAGATTGTCATTTTCACAATGTTGATTCTTCCAATCCAGGAGCATGGAGGTTTTTCCATTTCCTTAGTTCTGCTTTAATTTCCTTTTTTAAGGTTTTAAAGTTTTTGTCAAAAAGGTCCTTTACATTCTTAGTTAAGCTAATACCTACGTACTTTATTTTCTTTGAGGCTATTGTGAAAGGAGTTTCTTTCCTGATTATTGCCTCATTCCTCTCACTGTTGGCGTAAAGGAAGGCAGTTGATTTTTGAGGGTTGACTTTATAGCCTGCTACTCTTCCAAAGTTTTGAATCAGCTCAAGGAGCTTGGGAGTAGAGTCTATAGGATTTTTTAAATACAGAATCATGTCATCTGCAAAGAGGGATAGTTTTATTTCCTCTTTCCCTACTTGGATCCCCTTTATGCTTGCTTCTTGCCTTATTGCACTGGCTAGGAATTCTAGTACTATGTTAAAGAGTAGTGGAGAGAGTGGGCATCCTTGTCTCGTTCCTGATTTTAGAGGGAATGACTTTAGGTTTTCACCATTAAGTGTAATAAAGCCGTGGGTTTCTCATACACAGCCTTAATTACATTGAGGAATGTTCCATGGATTCCTAGTTTGTCCAGAGCTTTTACATAAAGGGGTGTTGGATCTTGTCAAATGCCTTTTCCGCGTCTATGGAGAAAATCATGTGATTTTTGTCCTTGCTCCTGTTGATGTGTTGAATTATATTAATTGATTTGCGTATGTTGAACCAGCTTTGCCACCCTGTGATGAATCCAGTTTGATCATAGTGTATAATTTTTTGATGACTTGTTGTAGACAGTTGACCAGTATTTTGTTAAGAAGTTTTGCATCGATGTTCATCAAAGAAATAGGTCTATAGTTCTCTTTCTTTGATGAATCTCTGTCTGGTTTGGGGATGAGGGTTATCCTGGCTTCATAGAATGAGTTTGGTAAGGAACCTTCATTTTCAATTTCGTTGAAGAGCTTGAGGAGTATTGGTGTGAGCTCTGCTTTGAAGACCTTATAGAATTCAGCTGTGAATCCATCTGGCCCTGGGCTTTTCTTAGGTGGAAGTTCTCTAATTGCCATTTCTATTTCAGAGCTTGAAATAGGCCTGTTGAGTTGGCTTAGTTCTTCTTGGTTCAGTGTGGGTATGTTAATATTGGTTAGGAATTCATCCATTTCATCTAGATTCTCACATTTGTTGGTGTAAAGGCTTGAGAAGTATTCCCTCATGATATTCTGGATCTTGGTAATTTCTGTCGTGATTTTACCATTTTCATCTGCGATTTTGTTTATTTCGATATGCTCTCTTCTTTTTTGGTAAGATTTGCTAAGGGCTTGTAAATTCTGTTAATTCTTTCAAAGAACCAACTTCTTGTTTTGATTCTTCCTATAGTTTTTTGGATTCCAAATCATTTAATTCTGCTTTGATTTTAATAATTTGTTTTCTTCTACTGGGATTAGGGTTGGTTTGTTGCTCTTTCTCCAGGAGCTTAAGGTGAGACACTAACTTGTTGTTTTGCAATTTTTCCAACTTGTTGTAGGCACTCAGCGCTATAAATTTTCGTCTGAGTACTGCCTTTGCTGTGTCCCAAAGGAGTTGGTATTTTGTGTGCTCCTTACTGTTAAATTTCATAAACTGTTGGATTTCTGTTCTGATCTCTTCGATGACCCATTGGTGATTCAACAATGTGTTGTTCAGTCTCCATGAGTTACAGGGTTTTCGTTGGTGGAGATGTGTGTTCAGTTCCAGTTTGATGCCCTTGTGGTCTGAGAGTGTGCATGGAATAATTTCAGTGTTTCTGAATCTGACCAGGATTGTTTTATGGCCTAAGATGTGATCTATTTTGGAAAATGTTCCATGTGCTGCTGAGAAAAACGTATATTGTGTTGTTGCTGGGTGGAATATTCTGCAGATGTCTGTTAGATCTAGTTGGTCTATGTAGTTGTTCAGTTCTAAGGTTTCTCTGTTGAGTTTTTGCCTTGTTGATCTGTCCATAGGTGAGAGTGGTGTGTTAAAGTCACCGACAATCACTGTATTTCGATCTATGTATGGTTTCAGTGTAAGTAAAGTTTGCTTGATGAAGTTCAGAGCTCCGGGATTGGGTGTGTAAATATTTAGGATCGTTATGTCTTCCTGGAGGAAGGATCCCTTTAGTAGTATGTAGTAACCTTCTTTGTCTTTTCTTACTAATTTTAGTTTGAAGTCTATTTTATCTGGTATGAGGATGGCAACTCCAGCCTGTTTATGGGGACCGTTAGCTTGATAGAGTTTATTCCAACCTCTCACTTTCAAAAGATGCTTGTTTTTTGGGGAAAGATGTGTCTCTTGAAGACAGCAGAACGATGGCTCTTGCTTTTTGATCCAACTAGACAGCCTATGCCGTTTAATTGGGGAGTTAAGTCCATTGATATTGAGAATTAGGATTGAGAGATATTTATTAGTTCCTACCATTTTTAAAAGCTTTTATTAGGGCCTGTGTCTTGACAGTTCTTGTGGTCCTTAGATGGTATGCTGTTTAGGTGCCATTTCTTTCCCTATATTGCATTTATTTTGGTTTTCTATGTATAGAACGTCTTTGAGAATTCTCTGTAGTGTTGGTTTTGTTGTGACATATTGTTGCAACTTTTCCCTGGAATGGAATGTTTTTATTGTTCCCTCAGTTATGAATGAGAGCTTAGCTGGGTACAGTATTCTTGGTTGGCAGTTATTTGACTTAAGGGCCTGACATATATGCTTCCAGTCACTTCTTGCTTGCATGGTCTCTGCTGAGAAATCTGGGGTTATTCTGATTGGTTTTCCTTAATAGGTTACTGATCCCTTTTCCCTGGCTGCCTTTAGGATCCTTTCTTTGGTTTCTATTGATCCAGTTCAGATTACGATGTGGCGGTGGCATGTTCTTTTATGGTCAGGTCTGTTTGGGGTTCTAAAAGCTTCTTGTATCTGGATGGGCCTGCCCTTCTGGATATTTGGGAAATTCTCTGAGATGATTCCCTGAAGTATGTTTCCAATACCATTGACCTCCTCAATACCAATTAGCCTTAAATTAGGCTTCCTAATTGTATCTTGGACCTCCTGAAGCGCTCTCTCATTTTTCTTAGATTTTGATTGACTTATTTTCTATTCTTTCTCTAAATAACTAGATTATCTTCAGCCCAGGAAATTCTCTCCTCTGTATTGTCTAGCCTGCTCTCAAAGCTATCTACTTTATTTTTCATCTCCCTTGCTTCTAATTGCTCATTTTTTGATGCCTTGCATCTCTTCTTTTAGATCATGTATGGATTTCTTTAGCTCCTTGATTTCCATTTGAGTGGTTAGCTCAGTAGCTTTATTTTCTTTGAACATTTGCTGGAGTTCGGTCACCTTTTTATTTGTGGATTCTATGAATTCATCCATCTTTCTTTGAAAAACCTTTATTATGGCCTCCTTTATGGCTTCTTCTTTTTCACTTATCACCTTGTTTATGGTTTCCTATTGTTCAGCTATGGCTTCCTCCCTTATCTCTTTCTTTATATTTTCACATTTTTCATTAATGGTGTTTATCAATTGCATTTGTATAGCACTTGGAAGACTCTCCTCTAGGTTTGCCAGTGACTGTTCCATTGTCTGTTTACATTGGGTGGGGGATGTTGTTTCTTGATTTGACATTTTTCTTGAGTTTCTTGTTCTGCCCATTTGAAAATGGGAGCAAGATTAATACTAAACACGATTATAGTTTTTCAGATATAACCAACCTAGACCTCTGTAGCTGGCAGACACTAGATGTTCACAAGTTTTGATTGGTGTTATCACTCTTTCTTTTTGTGCAGTTACAGACCAATCTAATACATCCATTGATAAGCGATTTATACCCAAAACAATAAACCTCTCAATCCAATCTCTATTGTTTTTAAGTCCCTCTGAGCCTAGAGAATAATTAAACACCTAGATATACAGTATTGCTCAACAGCCATCAAGTGTAGATCCATGCAGTATAAGGGTTGAAAGATGTAGAAAAATAGAATGAGATAGGTCAGGGGAGGTACAAGAGGATTAACGTAGGAGTGTAAGAATATTGTAGTAATGAAGAAAAGGTACAGCGTAAGGATAACTGACCTAAGTTGGTAAGTAGGTAGCGTATTTGAGTACAAAGTTTGGAAAGTATTAGAATAAAACTTATGTGTTGCTGCACGACTAGCTCTTAGCCCAACCAGTGGCCTCACAGTGGGCCATGGGATGGATCTGCGAGCTTCCATCTGAGCGCGGTTGGCGGATGTTTTCCTGTGCTGCTTCCAGGGGCGGCCCCAAGCCAAGGGTCTGGGGATTGAGAGTTTCCAGGGGCTCTCAGCAGGACCAGAAGGAGACCCCTCTGTTCCCAGAGGCGGGGCCCAGCTGAGGATTTGGGCTCCAAGGGCGGAGCCATGCCTTTTTGATTCTCAGAAGGGGAGCTTGGCTGGTAGTCGGCCCTTCAGATCCCTTCTGTGTTTCCACTGCTTTGTCAGGGTCTGTGACTATGGGGGGCCCCTCGGTGCTATCTTGCTCAGGATTCCCAGCTGGAGGATGCCCCACTCAAGAATTGAGGGGGGGGCAGATGCTGGCTCCTATTTTCCCGCACCCCCTACCCGCTGTTGAAAGGCAGGGTCCCAGCGCCCTCCACTCTCCAGATCCAGTGGCCTGGGAGAGGAGCCTGGTGGGCGGGTGGGAGCTGGGACAGCTCCGCCTCCCCTGGTGGGGTGCTGAGTCTTAGGGTCCGCCTGCTTGTCAGTCTCCAGTCAGAGGGCTGGGAGTTGAGCCCGTTGGGCGGGTGGGAGTTGGGACAGCCCCACCTCCCTTGGTGGGGTGCTGGGTCTTAGGTAGCCCGCCTGTCAATCTCCAATCAATGGCCTGAAAGAGGGGGCTGTTGAGGGAAGGGACAGGATTCCAAATTCCTTGCCCCCCTGCTCCTGCCAGTCTTTCTCGGGCGGGGTGTTGGGGTCTGAGTTAAGTTCTATTGCTTGGCACCCGCTCTGCTTTCCCGATGTGTTTGGGGATGCGCTGTATTACTCACGCCTCTGCGTCCATCTGCGGGTGCTCCACGGTGGTAGGGAGTCTTTCACTCCCCTCGGGTCTCCGCCGCCGCCTGTGTTCTGCGTCTGGGTTCCGCTGCTTGCTGTTCTGGTTGCGCGTCTGGGTTCTGCTGCTTCCGCCATTCGCTGGCCCGGTTCTGTGCTGGTTTCTGCAGCCGTTGGGCTCCCAGCCTGGCGCCCTCCACTGCCACCGCTTTTCGCGGCTTGATCCGGCGCCAGCTGCCGCTTTTCGCGGCTTTCCAAGGCCTTTGTGGCTTGGATCCGGCGGCGAGAGGTGGGGGAGGGCTCCTCGCATTCCGAATTCTTTGAGAAAGTTGGATGTAAGCTTTATCTGGATTTCTTTTCCGGTTTGAGTCCTTCTCCGTTGCTTTTTGAGTTTGTTGTTGTGGATTTCTTTAGGTAGTTGGCTCGTGGGACTCCCTGGTTCTCTCTTTTTGTGAGAGAGAGCCAGGCAGCGTCCCTGTTGTCTCGGCGCCATCTTCCTTCTTCCTAAAGTCTTGTTTATTTATGATTTGTTTTATTGCCATAACATTTTGTGAGGATTTTTTAAAATATATTTTTATTGTAATTAATAGAAGGGTTACATTATATTCACCAGATAGAAGGTGCATTACTTCACAAACATTGATACCCTTTCTCATGTCTTGGTCCCCATTTCTCTCCCGCCAGCCCCACACATCATCTCATATTGTTACAGTATCTTACCTTGTTATCTGATATTTTGTATATATGTTTATTTGGTTATTTGAAATAGGATAAGGAAGAGGGGAAAACAAGATCTTGAATTTTGCCCAGAATTGACCTCAGATCATAATGCTCCTACTTACAGGCTCTAACACAGGGGGCATCACAGGGGTTTTTCCACCACACTCAATTTAGTTATTGATGTGGTCTCACTAGCTCTTTGCTTGCAATGGCTTCCAGGCCAATCTTCTTCTCCCAGGTAACTGAGATGACAGACCTGGGCCATTATAGTCTTCACCTTTTCCCAAGTTTATGCATTTTAAGGCTCAGTTATATCCAGTGTCATACCTTCTCCTAATGATCTCTACCATAATGGAATACAAATATAATCAGAATTGCTCAGTTCATTTTTAAATGACATTTATTCTATAATTTATATGAAAATGCAAAAGAACCTCAAACAGAGAAAAATTTTGTTAAAATAAAAATACTTTGGGACAACATACACTTGAAGTATAGTAATGAAGATAATATGCTTTAGCCATAGGACAGTTGTATAGATGAATTTTTAAGTTTAGAAATACAGAAGCTGTAGTCTACAACAAGTCATTCCAGATGTTGCACTAATTAAAGCATAGTTTGAAGTTCAAATACACAGAAATAGGGAATAAAGACACTAATGACCTTGATTTTATCTTTCTACATTTAGTCAAATATTGAATTATCGCACAGACACATCAGTAAATATAAATATCCTATGTCAATTTCAAAACTAGTCACATGACATAAATAGGCCTGTACTGTTTGGGTCAAAAACTTTGACAAACACATCATTGTAATTAAATGATTTAAATACTTTCTTGCCAACAAATCATTTCTAAAAATTGAGTAAGTATGCATATCATTTACTTTACATCATTTATTTTATATTTGTCACAAAATTAAATGAAGAATAACAAATGTAAATTTAAAACGTATAATTACAGCTGAGCTAGGAGAGTCCCTGAGATTTTTGTGTCCAGACAACTACTAGAAAAGCTGGAAGTAGAGAGCAGTGGCTCAAGTAGTCAAATGCTAGCCATGCTAGCCTTGAGCAAAAAAGATCAGGGACAGCACCCAGACCTTGAGTTCAAATTCCAGGAATGACATGCACATGCACACACACGCACACACACACACACACACACACACACACACACACACAGCAGAAACAGTGTAAACTCATTCAACCACTATGGAAAGCAGTGTAGCAGTTCCTCAAAAGGCTAAACACAGAGCTCCCCTATGACCCAGCAATTCCACTTCTTGGTATTTACCCAATCGTCCAGAAACAAGGACATACTAAAGCCACTAGCACAACAATGTTCATTGCAGTGCTATTTACCATAGCAAAGATATGGAACCAACCCAGATGCCCCTCAGTAGATGACTGGATCAAGAAGATGTGGTACTTAGAAGGAACTCAAATGGAACAGTTACATGATTTAAAGTTTTCATGCTTTATATGTATAAATCTTTGAGCATCATGAATCTACTTGATTTTATTCACAGGAATGGGTAAAATTTTTGACATATTTTGAGAAAAGAGGAAGAATCCTAGGACAAAGTTAAAGATAATCTTTAGTGTGAAAGATGAGAGTGGAAATGGCAAGGAACTGCAAAGGGGTAACTTAAAAGGTAGGAGAAATATCAAGAATGACGAAGGCTAAGAGGAAAAACTCGTGTGTCGGTACAAAGGAGATGGTGGACAGTGTCTAAAGTTCCTTATTCTGTTCAACTATTTCCTATGGTTATAAAAGACTACCTGAAGCTGGTACTAGTACCTCATACCTGTATGCTTGGCTAATCAAGAGGCTGAGAGCTGAGGATCACAATTAAAACCAGCCCAGACAGGAAATCTGGAAGACTGTTATCTCCAATAAAGTACCAAAGCTGTGGCTTAAGTGGTAATGTGTTAGCCTTGAGCAAGCTAGCCTTTAGCAAAACAAAAACACCCAGGCCCAGAGTTCAAGTTTAGGACCAAAGGGAAAAAATAGCTTTCTGAGATTAAGTGAGATTAAGATTGAGTTACTTATTTACTTATGAAGACCAGAAGTTCATAGAAGTTTGTTTAGCTCACAGTTTATAAGATGAGAAAGTCCAGGAATATGGCACCTACCTCCTCGTTGAGCACCTTCTTCATGTGTCTATACAGCAAAACAGAACAAGTGTACCAGAAAGAGGTCACTTTTTAAACAAAACACCTGATTGATTAGTGTATCATTTCACGGGTCCATTTCTCAACACTGATGCATGAAGGAGTGGGGGAAACACATTCAAACTGTAGCAACTACTGAACTGGTACAGAAAAATATCTTTTAGCCTTTTATTATTATTATATTAATATTGCTTTATTATTGTTATCAGTGTTATTATGTTTTCTTTTTATTATCAATGTTATTTTATTATTGCTATTTTATTATTTTTATTATTATCCTTTACCCTAGTTATTAACTACTCAGTATTTGTGTGGGATCAACAGACACAGGGTCACAGATGGATGAAAATAAAAGACAAGGGAAGGAGACAGTTGGTGAGTACACTGCAGGAAGTGTAGACGTGAATGGAAACAGAATTCTAGACAAGTAACAGAAACAATATAGGGAAACCGAGGGAAAATCCCAATTTGGCAAAGACGAATGGGTACTTACAGTTTATAATTCAGTCCAGTTTGCCTTGTATTAAGCACAATGTTTGTCAGGAACAAAGAGGGGAAATGGATGTATTCTACTTACCCTAATTGCTAGCAGGGTTGTTTATCTGATGAATGAATATTTGAAGACAAACCGAATATCGTAATGAGAACTTATCAAGGGCCATATAGATAATAGATCACTGCAGATATCATTTAAATTTTAGATGATTTTCCTTAGGTATTTGATACATTAGTGATGCACACATGCAGCCTGCCAATTCTAATTCCTTCCATAAGGATCCACTCTGTTTCATTGTACAGAGAAAGTATTTTGCACATAATAAACTCAGATATATTCTTTCTGTCTTATGCTGTAGGATTTTTTACTCCCAAGGCGAGGTCACAGCTTAGGGAACTGAAAACTTAGGTCCTCTAAGGGAATTGATACCTATTAATGTGACAGAAAAATCTGAAAAACAGGATTTCAAGTCAGGAAGGAATTTCTCCAAATGCCTTAGCTTCTTTTAACCTAGAAGCCAGATGGTTGATCTCAGGATTAGTCATATGGAAACAGAAAGTTTCCCCCTCCAACCATAGACTTGTTGGAAGAAGAAAGAGAGTAATAAAATAGTCATCCAGGATGCCTCTTGCCTATAATCTTCACTGCTTGAGAGGCTGAGATCTAAGGAATGCAGCTTGAAGCCAATGGGAGCAGGAAAGTCCCTGAGACTTTTATCTCCAGGAAACTGCCCCCCAAAATCTGGAAATGAAATTGTGGTTCCAGTGATACAGAGCTAGCCTTGAACATAAAAAAAAAACTAGGAGACAGCACCCAATTCATTCGATCAAGCCCCAGTGCCAGTTTTCAAAAAAGAGAGAGAGAAAAAGGAGGGGGGTTTAGGAAGAGGGTGAAGAGGGAAGAGGAGGAGGAAGAGGAGAAAGAAGAAAATAGAGTAGATGAGACTTTTTACAAGCCCCTCTCTGACTTTTCTAATCTAACTAAAATCTCAGAGTCTTGACAGAGCCCATGGCTCCTCCACGTTTTTTTTTTTTGTTGTTGTAGGGAGGTGGGAAAATTCTTCCCACCCCAGTAATGGGAAATAGTGGTACTGGAGGGATTGGTGTAATCATAGCCAGAAAACAAAGAGCTTTCCTTTGCTGATAAGTTAGTAACCCAAGTTGTTTGGCCCAGGTTGGCCAAGACTACAGGTTTCCATAGTGAAAGATGCTATCAGGCACTACTGGGCATCCCTTACCGTAGATCATCAATCTTTAGCAAAATCTGGACGAGTCATTGCATCTTGTGAGGACAGGATGCAAAGACAGTGTTGTACATCAAAGCCTGCTGTCATGTCTCTGTTCAAAAGACACACTGAGACTCATAAGAGAGTTAACCACTAAGCAGAAGAAATAGAATAACTTCGGAAGAGTGCACTTTATGGAAACAGGCTGCTTTGTGCAACAACAACAACAAAAAAAGCATTAAAACTACTTTTGTGAGGAGTGGAAATTTTTGAAGGAACTTAAGGATGTTGATAAATTCCTTTATTAGGTTAGAAAGGCTAGGACCCTGCTTGGCTCCTGTCCTTGGCTGTGTGACTCCCATGCCTCTGGGGATGGTGGTTCAGAAAGCATTTCTGCTGGGACTCAAATGCCAGCCATTTCGTAGGCAGGCAGCTGAGGAGCTGTGGTAAGCCTTGCCAGCCACTTGGACCCAATTGACGGGAATTGGTCACCAGGGAGTTTTCTAACCTGATTTCAGGTTTCTTGAACACCATGTCCTCCTGTGACCCAACACCTGCTGTGAAAGATAGATGCTTGTAATGAACAGCTTTATGGCTCTTACAGGAGCGAAAGGTTACAGTAGCTTACATGGCACCAGTATTTTCCTGTTTTCACTTATGCTTTTCTTGATCGATCTTCCACTTTCAGAAAGCTTTGGGTGTGATGTATAAATAAAAGATTTAAACTCATATTTTATTTTAGAAGAATAAAAATGTTTGGGATTTTGTAGCTGAAAGGTTCAATTTTGCTAAGTTAACAACAGCAATTTGTTTTTATTTTTTTGGCTTTTTTGTTTTGTGATCATTTTTTAAAATCTTAAAGCCCCATACATGCTAAACACATGTGTTACTATTTAACTACTCTGCCACTCTAGAAGTTCGTGTTTGAAAACGTTTCATACTTAAAAGCTTAGAATATCTGAATGAAATCCACATTAAACTACAATATTCTACTAGCAAGCACACATGAACTCAATCCTAATAATAGAGACAGAAAGAAGCTTTCGGAGGTGGTACACTTCTTTTAAAATTAATAAATATAATATTCCTAATAGACAAATTAGACTAACTCTAGACTCCGTTTCTTTTTCTGGTGATATTCTGATACCATCAAATGTATTATAGGCTCAGCACATGTTCTGCAGATTTTTCCCTCTACCCTGTTAGGACTGCCAGACTAGAGCTCTGAAGAAAGTTTTAGAAGGATTTTTGTTTGTTTGTTGGTTTTGCTGTTATGCATCAATATATTGTGTGATGTATTTCTCAGAACATTATAATAATTTTTGTGTCTACAGTTCCTTAGCAGTAGTAAAGTCTCACTTTCAAGACTAAAATATGAGCAAAGCTATTATGGGAGATTTTATGAGGCCACCAATAAACATTTATGATCTCTATTCACTGTGTTGATTATATTTTAGTTATTGGCTGACCAGAATTTTGGCTTTGGGGGACATTCTATTTAAGAATTAAAGCTAATTCAACTGGAAAACCTAGAAAAACTTTTGAAAAAAAATTTAAAAGTTTTTTCAGCACCTAAATTTCCAATCTTGGACTAATAGTACTCATTCACTTATGAAAGAATAGAATTGAAAATTGGACTTCTTATCATTTATACTTCAAAGACAATTTAAAAGAATACCCAAAACTGTGGATGTTCAAATGCCTTATAAAACACCCATTACCCCATAATACTTTCAGCCCTCTCTAGATAATTTATGATGCCGTACACAACAGAAATGCTTGTAAATAATTAAAGTATAATGTGTACAGAATAATGACAAGGGGAAAAGTATGTATGTTGACAGTGTAAGTGCAATTTTTATAAAATATTTTCAATACAGATGGCCTATATATTTTTCTTTTTTCTTTCTTTTTTTTGCCAGTCCTAGGGACTGAACTCAAGGACTGAGCACTGTTCTTCAGTTTTCTTCAAAGCTAGTCCTCTACTACTTGAGCCACAGCACCACTTATGGCTTTTCTACACATGCTAGGCAAGCACTCCACCACGAGGCCAGTCTCCTGGCCCCTGTATTATTCTAAAATGTAATGTACATATATAAATGTGGATATGAATGATAGAAAAATTTCTAGTCTTCAGTAGACCACCTTTAAACTATGATTCAGTGATCAGTCTGGGTTTGGGGAGATAGTCAAGGAAACTCTATAACTCTGTGTTTGTTCATGTGTTTCCCAAAATAATGTATTTATGTATTATTTGAGTAACAAAGCATGTTCTTATTTTAATGTCTAAGAAAGCATTACTGTTCAGTTAGTGTTAAATAGGAAATAGTTTGAAATTCTCAACTCTTACCTAATTGTTCCTGTGTATCTACTTCTTTCAAGTGCCTCCCTTCTTTGTACTTTGAGCCCTTAAAACCTCAAATTCAGGATAAAAGGAGCCACTCTGGTTCCTTGATACAGTGCATTTCAGTTAATGAGCCCTTCAGACTGGATTGGGTTTCAGCAGAATTATAATGACTCTGTGCCATCCTGAAGTCACCTGTCTCCCACTTCTGCAGGAAATCCCATCTCTGGTGCTGACATGATTAAGGATATGATAACATCAGGAAAGTAAAATAGAAACACCTTTCCAATAAAAAAAATACTGCATACCTCCTTTTAAAAAACTGTGTTTAAATGCAGCAATAAATGGCAAAGGAAGGACGAATGCTAGAGGATAGGTCCAACTGAAAGCAAACACCCAGAGAATCTAGTAGAGCAGAAAGGAAAGAATGCCATCCATCCTGATAGGCAGTACCCAATCAAAGTTCAAGTTCCTCAAGTTGGAACCTCAAAGGCCACACAAACTCTGAATGTGTATACTCCAAAGTAAAACAAGCCAGCTGGTTACTGGTGGCTTATGCTGGTAATCCTTGCCACTTAGGCTGGGATCTGAGGATCACTGTTTGAAGCCGGTATGGGAAGTCCATGGGATTCTTATCTCCAATTAACCACCAGAAAACTGTAAGTGCTGCTGTGGCTCAAAGTGATATCCTTGAGCATTATCCTTAAGCAAAAGAACTCAGGCCCTGAGCTCAAACCCCATGTCAACACACTTCTCTCAGGGATTAATTTATCAAACAGATGGAAAAACATGTACACAGGATTTGGATAAGAACAAAAAACTAGAGAATTTACTAGTTCATGTTCACAAGTATCTATCTAAAATAGCAAAACTAAATCCAAGGAAATCCTTACAGCTCTTAGGTGAAGATGCTTTTTATTATCCCTTACTACTCAATTCAGAAAAATACAAAACAATAAAAGAAAAAAATGAGTACCAGGCAGCTGGAATAAAATTTTGCAATATTGGGACCAGGAGTTTAGCTTAGTGGTAGAGTGACTGCCTAGCATGCACAAAGACCAGGGTTCGATTCCTCAGTTCCACATACATAGAAAAAAGCTGGAAGTGGTTCTGTGACTCAAGTGGTAGAGCTCTAGCCTTGAGAAAGCCCAAGGACAGTGCTCAGGCCCTGAGCTCAAGCCACGACTGGCAAAAAAAAGTTGCAATATCATAGCAAGTTTATGATCTAATTTCAACAAATGTGGAAGCTATTTATGGGAGACTATGTTACACAACTGAAAAATATACACACACACTCACACACACACACACAAAGCCATTGATAGCATGCATATGAATTACAAAAGGCAATAGCATAAAAATAAGTTCTCCCAAATTGATATAGAGAATTAAATGCAATACCAAAACTAACGAGATTTTTTCAGCATACATAGAATGTAACACGTTAACCCTAAAATGTTTATTAGTAAGAAAAAAGTAAGTAATGATTGACAGAATTCTAAAATAGGACAGAGATTGAAGATTTGTCACAAATAAAAAACATTAAGAATACATAATACTAAAGACATTGATGGGATATTGGCAGTTTGAGCACAGACACAAATAAATGACACATCCACAAATATATGCAACTGTGAAAGCTTGAATTTTGATACAAATGGCACTGGAGATCAGTACAGATATTTGGACTTTTCAACAAAATTATCTGGACTATGATTTATCAATATAAAAATAATAATGGATTCCTGCAAAAGCCAACATCCAGCAACCCAAATCCAAATAATTTCAAGACTTAAATATGAAACATGAAATTACAGATCTTTAGAAGGTGATGTAGCATAGTTTTGTTGATTAGAGAGGAGTAATTTCTTTAGCTATAAAAAAGTATAAAACTTAACAAAAAGTGGTGAATGCAAAGATTAAAAACAAGTTGTTTTGTGTATCAAAAATCATTTTAAGAAAAAAAATCATTTTCAAGGATAGATAACTGCTACACATAACACTGACCAAAAATTAATATTAGATTATATTGTAAAATATAGTACATATTATACCAATGGATTTATTCTAGTATCTGTACAAATCCTTTAGATTTAGAAATAAGCAATAAGAAAATGTGTAAAAACCCCAACAGATGTTTTGAACATTTGTCCCTATTTCCGATAGTCACACATAATAAATTACATATAAAGTGGTTCAAGAATGTTAATAATCCAAGAAATTCAAATTCAAGCCACAGTATTATCATTTTCTACATTTGATCTTGTGATATCAAGTAATCTTCAAGAAAATTGTGCATCTGAAACAAATGCAAAATGTTAACAGGAATGTACACTCTACTCAGGAAACAAATACAGATTTATCTAATAAAGCTGAAGTTCTCCAATGTCTAATGACTGGAAATAACTCAACCAAGGTAGAAACTTTACCCCTCCTCTCCCCACCCCGCCTCAAGAACCCTCACATGGACACATCTGAAGAGTTTACAAAATTTTTCATAGCAATACTCTTGTAAAGATGTGTATAGCTTGGGAACTTTTTTTTAAGTGTGGGAGTGATAACCCCAAAAGTTTAAGATTGTTGTTACCTCTGAAGAGTTAAGGAAGGAGACAGGATTTTATGAACTGGTCAATGAGTGTTTTGTTACCTCAATATTCTGTATATCTTATGAATAGTTCACTTTCTTTGTATCTGCTCAATGTCTAACAGGTTTGTTCATTTTTGTTCATTTTTTTAAAGGAGGAAGGTAGTCATGATGTGTGTGTACACTGCAAACATAATATGAACAAAAAGGATGTTTGCGTGTCAGTCTCGTGAACACTTTCCATTATGTTAAAAATGATTCACTATAATTTTACTGAGGAAAGTACATAATAAATGCATTCTTTCCGATCAAGCCACTATCTTGCATGACCTTTCTGCAGCTTCCCAAAAGACTAGAGAAGACCTACCCTCTCAGAAGGCATCTCCAATGGCCTGTTTCTGTGTGTGTCTGTCTCTTTTACCTGCTCTCTCCTCTCATTCTTTCTACTCTGTCTATACCAGCTCTATCTTCCCCCGGTGCTGGTTCCTTTTACTTTCGTTCTTGGTTCCAATGTCACCTTTACTGGTACTTTCTCGAGTGACAGAATAGGTTCTGTTCCTCTCTGGTTTCTTTTATTGGTGGCACACTTCAGGCTCGAAACATTCCTAATGCTGCTTACCTCTTCCCTGAGATCCACACAAGGCCACTTCTCTTTGAGCTTGTCCTCAAATACCTGACTTATTGCAGGTACTCAACACATTTTATAGAATGATTTTTGTGTTTGTTTTAGCCTAAATGTTTGGGCAAATCGCAAAACATCAGTGACCTACTCTTCCTCAGGTAAGCGCTTAATAACTCCTGGCTCTAAGTAGCGCTGTCAGTAATTCACTGGGTGGGCAATGACATCCGACACCTATCTTGCCATTAAGTGTTAAAGAATGTCACCATCTTCTCTTCTTCCTGGCTGGAACCAATACATCCAGCATCCTGATTGTCCCTGACACATAAGATAGACAACAAGCCAACTTTCATTTTTTAAAAGACTCAGGAACTTGATAGTTTCATTTAGTATTAAACCACAGATTGTTGGGCCTGTAAGTAGGTCACACACTGTGTCGAGTGATCCAGCTCTTTGCTTTGCCATCTGGCTACATGAATCAATGTCAGATGGTTGCAGATATATTTCTGAAAAGGATACCTGGGAACAAAGTATTTACACGCACAGCACAGACCCTAGGGTAGTTAGCTGCTCTCAGAATGGCATTTCCCAGACAAACCCCAAGACATCACTGCACAGGATTAAATGTTGACTTTGGGATTTACCTGTTGAGCATTTTCATTGAACACTAAAAATTGATGTGTCCTGCATCATCAAACTGGATTTTATTATGTACTTAAGTTGAAGTTTATATGTTTTTCACTGTCTACTACTGTAGTTTGATGGTAAATATTCAGTCAAAAGGAAGCTGCAAATTCATGAAGTGATTTTTTTTTTCTCCAATAAATATTTTTCAGTGGATTTGACATTGATGGAAAGTACAGTGTGTGTGTGTGTGTGTGTGTGTGTGTGTGTGTGTGTGTGTGTGCATTTTGGGTATTTGCTTGTGCTCTGTGTTTGGCCTGTTTGCTCTGTGACATCTAAAATGAAGACATTAACTGAGGTCTTCTCAGAAGGAGCAAGAAGGAGCACTAACTGTAACTTGAACCACCAAGAAAAGGTCATTCTTTTGCTCATTTCATTTTAAGCCAGAGATTAGAATGCATTTATCCGAGTTCATGAAAGATTATGCAGCCGCACTGTGAGGGAGCCAAAAGCCACACATGACTATTCAAATTTAAGCTAATTACAAATGAAATTAGGTCTTTAATCTCATCACCCACATATCACATGCACAATGTACCTACTGGTGATAATGGTGAATGATGCATATTGGATAGTCTGCATAGTCAAAAATTATTTAGCCTAGTGCCCTTGGCTCATGTCTGTAACCCTAGCTACTCTGGAGGCTGACATCTGAGGATTGCAGTTAAAGACCAGCCTGGGCAATGATGTCTAGCAGACTCTTGTCTCTAATCAATCACAAAAAAAGCCATAAGCAGAGCTATGGCTTAAATGGTAGAGTACGAGTCGTGAGTAAGAAAAAGCAAAACTAAGGGACAACACCCAGATCCTAAGTTCAAGTCATAGTACAAATGCACACAGACACACAGACACACACACACACAGACACACACACACACACACACACACACACACACACACACACATTTATTCTTTGGTTTATTAGTGAAAGCCATGTCTTCCTTGAGCTAAAGGAAGAAAAATAACAGTTTCACAAATCACTTTCATAGATAATATCTGGTGGACTTTGGGAAAATTCAATGAGTAAGGGGAAAAAGTCTCCCCAGAGGTCTCTGATCTAACTGCAGTAAGATACCCACCATGCATTTTGGGATTCAATGTTGACTTGAGAGAAAGTCTCCTGTAATCCTGGAGGTGGCTTTCAGCATGAGTCCAAAGGTTCATTTTGAAGCCCCAGCTCTCACTGTCTTGTTAATTTTTTAAAATTCTTTTCAAGATGATCTTAAGAGCTCCCTTCCTTTTCTAATCCACTCTCTTCTCCACTGTCAAAAGACACATTAAGTTCTCTGAATGGTCTGACAATATGAAACAAGGAAATTCATTTACCCTTTGACAGCAATGACAATTTTCTATTTAACCTTCTCTTAAGTGAATGGCTAAGACAATGGAAATGATTTTGCAGTAGGATTTGACCCAATCTAGTGCCAATCTTTTATCATCATTATACTTCACTTTTCATCTCTCAAGGATGATCCGAGTAATAAGAATATAACACGTCATCTCATATTGGTCCAGGCTTAACTATATTATGCAAAAACTTTATTAAGTCATTCTGTCTTAGAAATAAAAGCACAAAGGTTCTGAGAATTTCTGTATAGACTAATTGAGTGATGCTATAATATAGTATCCTAGCGAGCTCATCCAACCAATTTAATATTAATAAATAACATAATATGAGTATAGATGTGGGATACCTATTTTCTCTTCTAATATACTGTACATATGTGTATATGTGTGCATGCGTGCATACACATGCACACACATGTGCACTTATTATGTTGGGGCTAGAATTCTGAGCCTGGGCACTGTCCCTTAGCTTTTGAACACAGGCTGGTGCTCTACCACTTGAGCCAGAGGTTGACTTCAAGAGTTTTGGTGGTTAATTGGAAATAAGAGTATCATAGCATAGTATCCTTAATATGTGGCTATTAGATCCAAACAGTACAAGAGCAAGGACTCAATATCTGCATACCCAATGCTATGGACATGGCATTCGAAATATAAACACAACTACATAGGCATAAAAACTTATGACTCTATATACATACTGTTTTATTACATAGATTAATATATCTATGACATACAAACCCTCAGCCTAATTTTGATTATGTTCTAAAATCTAAGTGCCAGTGATTGTATATAGAGATTCCCTTCTTGAATACTTGTTTGTTAATCACATCATTTGAAATATGATATAAAAATCAATGTTTGTAAATTCTTTAATTAAAAAAAGAATATCATAAACTTTCCTGCCTGGACTGGCTTTGAACTGAAATTCTTAGCTCTCAACCTCCAGAGCAGGATTACAGACTACAGATGTGAGCTACTGGAACCTTGATAATAATCTACTTATAAACAGTAATTTAAGGAAATGTCCAACTTTTTCCTGCCCTGATTCTCATCTAGCAATATCTAGATCCTAAAGAATTAGAGTGTAAAAACTTTTGAATCATCTCATGCTTAAAGAGCTCTCTTCTTATACCTAGGGACCCTCAGCCTGATTTTCAGTTATTGTCTAGTTTTTGATTTATGATGTTCATATGGCATCTTCCCTTGAAATGCATCCAAAGATTGTAATAGTACAGACATATGGAAAAACAAGTATCGCAATGTGTTAATTTCAGAACTTATATGGTAAAAATACTGGTATCTATCTTCAACTGTTTTCAACTATTACACTTTTGAAGAGTAATGGAGTATTGAAGGGGAAGAAACGTTCTCCAGAAATACGTTGTGTTTAATCCTCTAATTCCTCAGTATTAGCCTTAAGCCTAATTGACTTCAAAGGAGCAAATCATCAGGAAAAGTCTATAATCAAAGAAAGTGCTGTACAAAATTTCTTGGTTTATGGATCAGGTTCAAGCTCAAATGCTAATCTCTGCCTCAGCAGAGGCAGACTGCTGACTTCACTCTGGCTCTCCACTTACTAGCCACTGGGAGATAAACGTGACTCATACCATGGTGCTTATGTACCCGCTGTCATTTGGACTATCTTTCTCTGCTTCTATGCTTACACAGGTTTTGAGAACTTCTAATCGGCTCAACACAGAATTCATCCCTTTCTAGTGCATACCTAAAAGGAGCCATAGACTGAGTCTTTTCTACTGAACCAAGCCAAAAGTCAGTTATTTGGCCATTTAGATTTTACAGTGATGTGTATTTATTTACTTAATTCTATTTGATATTAAAGAACTGCAGAAGCAAACTGGAAATATAGACAAATTAGATGTAAAATATATAGACCACTGTGTTTTCTTTTGTTCCATATATTTTTATTGAAATTAATAGAAGGGTTACATTATATTCACCAGATAGAAAGTGCATTACTTCACAAACATTGATACCCTTTCTCATGTCATGGTCCCCATTTCCTTCCCTCCCCCCAACTCATCTTGATTTCCCCCCTTTCCTATCCAATTTCAAATAACCAATTAAGCATATATAAATATATCAGATAACAAGGTGAAATACTGTAACAATATGAGATAACCAAGGGACAGTAAAAGAGATGAGAGATAACATAATACATTAAGGACAACAATCACTCATTATATGGCTTTTGTTTCTATATCCTAGAAGTCCTTTCATTCTTACATTTAGCATCATACTATATAGCCTTATGTATCTAGATTTTGTTCTATTGTAAATCTCTGCTAGGAGAGCCCAAGGTTTCTACTGAGTATGACAAATGAGGGAAACCATTGAGCCTATGTTCCTTTGAGTCTGGCTTACTTCACTTAATATGATCTTTCCTAAGTCTTTCCATTTCCTTACAATTGGGGCGATGTCGTTCTTTCTGACAGCAGCATAGAATTCCATTGTGTATAAATACCACATCATCGATAGACCACTGTATTTTCTAAAATATAAATAAAAAATTGTTCAAGTTTAAATTTGCATTACTTATATTCAGTCTGTGTTACTTGTATTCAATCTGGACTAAGGAGTCATGGTTTTCAGAAAACTCAGAGCTCTGGGGATGGGGGCATTTTATTGGTTTACCATGATGTTCTCATGAAGACCACTAAACACCAAGTGAAAATCATTTTTCCGTCTGTAGTACATTGAGATCCCAGAGCTATTGGCCCAGTTCAAAGTCTAACTTAGTAGGAACAGGCAATATTATGTTTAAGCTGGATGTGTCCTAATGGGTTTAAAACAATAGACTTGTCATGTTAATCAAAAGTCTATTTAATGACCATCTTCTAGTTGGTAGGAGCATCTATTTCTAAATGTTTATTATCCACATACAAAAAACTTAAATTAACATGGTGAAGTAGTATTGGGTAAATGATCAAAGGAATCCCTTAGCCCATTCCATCCTATGTCTTTGGACAACCATGAAATATGCATCTCACTAGGCACAAAGAAAACCAGACTGAGTATGAATGGTAAAGCACCAATTCATCCTGACTACCTTAGAAAAATAACAAAGCCAATATTCCATAGTTGTTTCTATATCAGAATTAAGGACAGAAGAACAAAAGCACTTCCAGAAGATGGAGAACCCAGCTCATCAGAAGTGCAGGTTCCATGACAGCAGTGTTGTTAACACAGCAGTGCCACATAATCTGTTGCCTTTTCGAGATCTGCTGTGGGCCCTCCAGCAAGCTCATTTCATTAAATTTCTCCCGCCAAGTAGCACTCAAAGGATTGATGGCTGGTTAAATTTGAGGGAGGGGGACTTTCCTATGGTAGTTGTGGGGTTTGTTTGTTTGTTAGTTTGTTTTTTCTAATAGTATCAGTGTTCCAACCATTTTTTGGTTGGTCATGGGGCTTGGACTTTGGGCCTTGGTACTGTCCCTGAGCTCATCAGCTCAATGTTACCACCCAATCCCTTGAGCTACAGCACCAATTCCAGTTTTCTGGTGGCTAATTGGAAATCAGAGTCTCACAGATTTTAGTGCCGGGCTGACTTTGAACGGTAATCCTCAGGTCTTAGCCTCCTGAGTAGTTCGGATTACTATTGTGAGCCACTGTGCCTGGTTCAACTTTTATTTTTTTTGTTTGGTATTACTGGAGGTGTTTTAGTTTTAAATAAATGTACAATAAATATTTTGTATTGAAAGACTTTGTCTTCAAGATTTAAATAAATTTACCTTCTACAGGTTGCTTTAAGATTGATGCTTTTGTTTTTAGTGGTGCCGGATATCCACAACACTGTACATAACTATATATACAAATAGATGTATATATACTAATGTATATATATATATTAAGCATATATCAAGTATACTAAGCATATTTTACATAGATAAGTAAATCTTCAGTTGGCAACCATTAAATATAATGGCACTTTGGTTTTTTTAATATATTTTTATTGTAATTAATAAAAGGGTTACATGATATTTGCCCAATAGAAGGTACATTAATTCACTTACATTGATACCCTTTCACATGTCTTGGTACCCATTACCCTCCCCCCACTCCCCCATCCCCCCCCCCCTCCCCCGTCTTGGTTTTCCCCCCTTCCCTATCAAATTTCAAGTAACCAAATACAAATAAATTCAATATATCAGATAACAAAGTGAGATACTGTAACAATATGAGATACCCAAGGGACAGCAAAGGAGATGAGAGATAACATAGTAGATTAAGGACAACAATCATTCGTTATATGGCTTTTGTTTCGATATCCTGGAGGTCCTTTCAATTAGCTTCATACTATATGGCCTTATGTATCAAGATTTTGCTCTATTGCAGCTCTCTGCTAGGAGAGCCCAAGGTTTCTACTGATTATGACGAATGAGGGAAACCATTGAGCCTAAGTTCCTTTGAGTCTGGCTTACTTCACTTAATAGGATTTTTTCTGTCTTTCCATTTCCTAACAAATGGGGCGATGTCGTTTTTTTCTGACAGCAGCATAGAATTCCATTGTGTACAAATACTACAACTTGTTGATCCACTCATCAACTGAGGGACATCTAGGTTGGTTCCATATCTTTGCTATGGTGAATAGTGCTGCAATGAACATTGTTGTGCTAGTGGATTTAGTATGCCCTTGTTTCTGGATGGTTGGGTAAATGCCAAGTAGTGGGATTGCTGGGTCATAGGGGGGTTCTATGTTTAGCCTTTTGAGGCACTGCCATACTGCTTTCCATAGTGGTTGAACGAGTTTGCACTCCCACCAACAGTGTAGTAGTGATCTCTCCTGGCCACATCCCCTCTAGCATCTGTTATTATTTGTTTTCTTGATCCTGGCCATTCTTACTGGAGTGAGGTGGAATCTTAGGGTTGTTTTAATTTGCATTTCTTTTATGACCAGAGATGTTGAGCATTTCTTCAGGTGTCTATAGGCCATTTTTGTTTCTTCTTCAGAGAAGACTCTCTTTAATTCTTTGGCCCTATAATGGCACTTTGTGTTGATGGAAATTTCACATTGCCATTTAACTTGTCCAGATAATTTTGTGAAGAAAAATAAAGTACTGTGTGAGATTAAAAAGAAAGAAAGAAAGAAATGCTCAGAGTTTAAATTTGCATTACTTGTATTCGATCTGTAGCATCAAGGTAGCTCAGGCAATGGAGTACCTGACCAGCAAGCACAAGGCCCTGGGTTCAGCCCCCAGTAACACACCCCCTCCCATCAATCTGCATAAATTTTTGTTACTGAAAAGATTTTGAAATTATTCTTGAGATTCCTCAGGCATTCAAGGATATCTTAGGGGTGTTCGATTTTAGTTTTTTCTATATTGGGTGTCCCAATACAGATGTCTGTATTGGAAAATATTATGAAGCTAACCTGGTTTTAATAATTGCTTTAAATTGTTACATATATGTTTCCAAGTCTCTTTTTGAAATGCTTGGGTAGTCGGTTATCTTTGGCTTATAACTGCTAGATCAAGAAATGACCCATTAACAATAAATTTTAGCCTCACTGTACTCCTCTGGAAGTGATGAAATCCCCTTTCTAAGTGGAAGGAATCTCTACAGCTAGCTTCTCTTTCTAACAATTGTGGTCACAGAAGAACATATTAGATATGAGTCTCTCTCCATGTGTCCACTCTAGTGAAAAAAAATCTACACAAAGACTGGCATCAGTATATGTCTTAGCTGCAGTAACAGAATACCACAGACTGGGAAATTTATAAAGAAAAAAATGCTGAGTTTGGGAAGTCCAAATAAATAGTGGCACCACCATATTATAATCCAGTAAAAATAATGAAAAGACAAGCAGTGATGTACAAAAGAGAATGCATGAGCAGGGAACTGACTTATTAACTAACTCACTCCCCCAGTAATGACACTGCTGTGTTCACGAGATCTCTGCCCTCTCTTGTGACCCAATCCCCTGCATTAAACTTGATCTTCTAACCCCACTCCATTGGAGATCATGCTTCCAATAAACAAATTTGGGGAACATGTTGCAGTATACCTAGCGGGCATTTATTTTGGCTCAGATATCCCAGGAATAACATGAGGAGCCTCAGAATCCCACCAAGTTCTGACATATCCTTGAGAAACAAAGATGTTCACAGGTGAAAGTCTCCACCATCACCAATGTCTCCAACAGCTGCTCACAATCAGAGCAGATCTGAACTTGTGTCCCATGCTCACATAGCTCTTTGCTATACAATAGGCAGTCACATCAGACTTGATTACAATACTGACCACAGGTTAACTAGTGGCTTTATGTCCCCCCAATACTTACTTTAAAATCTCTCAGCTGAGCAACGACGACTCAAATGTGTAATCTTAGTATTTAGGGGGATGAGAGCATTAGGATTGTGACTCATGGTCAGCCAAGGCAGAAAAGCTATAAGACCCTATTTCAAATAAAAATTAGGGCTTCGTGGTGTAGCTCAGGCAGTAGAACACCAGCACAGAAAGCACAAGGGCCTGAGTTCAAACCTCAGTACAACCAAAAGGATAATATAGCCTCTCTAATCGCTATGTTTTTATTTCTACTGAATTGTTGAACACAATTTATAGTATATACGGGCCATCAATATGAAAGTCAGATCACTCTAAAGGAGTAAGTTCCATCAGTGTATAAATAGCATATTTCTTAGACATTAGGATATTGACTAAACTCCACAATTCCTCCTATTAAGATATTCTGCTTTTCCCTCTAAAAGCTAAGAATCTCCAGAAAGCTTAGCCATTTATGTTTTTCTGAAAAGATTTTTCAGAAATAAACTTCACAAATACATTCCCTTTTCTAAGTCTAAATTTAATTTTATGGAGCTTTAAAAGTTCATGTCAGACTTCTGAAATTCTCCCAGTAAATACTACACTACTTGCCATTAGTGGATGAGCTTTTAATAGTTGTTTTTATTGATATAGGATGATATAGAATGAAACTTAAGTGGTTCTACTTTTAACAACAAAAGGGAAACAATTATTAGATGTAGTAAAATTTAGTAGCCTTAAACTTTCAGAAGAACAGTTGTTTATACTTACTTGAGGAAATGGGACGTTATATTGGATACTTTAAATACATTGTAGAACATTTGGTCCTGAACATTGCCAATTACAATACTTTAAATGAGTTAAATTTCATTTAGAAGTATAAGACCTCTTGAATGTCTGGGAAAGCTAAGAACATTGTCATGGGATATGGAGACTATCACTAGGAAAAACAGCTAGGCATTCTGAACTTGGAGCTGGCATGTTGCTTGTGCTATGTCATTGCTTAGAAGATGATCTTGATGACCACTGACATTTTAAAAGCTAAGTGTACCCTAGTTTCTTTCCATGGATTAGTACACATCATGACTCTTGAACATATTATAAGAAAAAAATCCCCATCATAAGATTGTGAGAAACCACAGGAAAGAATTCAAATCCAAAGCCTGACCCTCAGATGACTCTATCCTCTAAAGAAAATGTTTAAATGTTTGATCTTGATTTGGCCCATGGTTCCTGAGAAAATATCTTTACTATAATAAGTAACTGTTTAAATTTTACCAGATGGACTAATGTGAGTCCTCAGAGAACTCTGAAAGCCTTGATTTATTTCTTTTGATGATGATATCCTGCATCCCTCACAAAGCACCATGCAACCAAGGATTGTTATTCTGGAGATAACAAAAGATAGGATCATGCTTCAACACCAGCCTGGGCAAAGTTAGAAGTGTGAGGCTTTCTGAAAAAAAAAATAGCTAATAGGCAAAGGATTGAGAACATGTGTCAAGCGCTAGCATACTTGCTTGACAAGAACAAGGCAAATAAAGGAAGGAAGGAGAGGAATGACTGCCATTTACAGCAAGCTCCAGTAGTTTCTAATGGTAATGGGTTGAGAGGAGGTTTTCAAAAAGAAATATCCACTCCCTTATTCTATGAACGTCCAAATAAAGTATAAATCTTACAATAAGGATGTCATTTTGGATTATCTATGGGGTCCAATATTGTATATTGTCAAAAAAGTGACACAGAGATTGGGCATATATAGAAGAAAAAAAGGTGGTATGACTATAGAGGCAGAGAGCGGACTAGAGCTCACCCAAATCAAGAAAAGGTGGCTGCAAGAAGTGAGGAACTGATTCTTCCCAAGACATATGGTCGAATTTATCTTGCTTTAATTCATACAGTAAGTGGTTATCAGTGCCATAAGAGACAAAATGTCCTGACAGTTAGTTCTGTTCTTAGTATTTATCAATATTCTTTTCAGGTATACTTTCTAGGTGAGGTATCCAAAAACAAACAAAAAAAACGTATTTTTTTTTCTGGAATATTCTCTGTGGCCATTGGTGAAGACCATTACAATGATGTTTCCTATTGATTGTCCATTTTTTTATTTGAAATATTCTGAGCTCAGGGAAAAATAATCTCATAAAATACAACTATGGTATTCTGAATGACTTTGTTCTCAAGTTTATTAATTTAAAGAACACAGAAATGTACTTAAGTGTCGAGGCTTAGTCTAAGTACTAGAGATGCAGTAGGTATAAATGGGCAACTCTTCTTACCCCTAGACCTGGGCACTGTCCCTGAGCTCTAAAACTCAAGACTACCGCCCTACCCTTGAGCCACGCCCCATTTGTACTCAGCCTGGTTTGAACCTTGATCCTCAGATCTCAGCCTCCTGAGTAGCTAGGATTACAGGCATGAGCCACGCTCTCTGGCATTTTGCTGGTTATTTTTAAAATATGATCTCGTTTCTTACTCTTCTTCTTAGACTTCTGATAGTTGCTAGGGAAACAGACATGTACCACTACATCCAGCTCTTCCCTCTTCCTTAGAGATGTGCAATCTTTTCTGCTTATTCTAGCCAGGACCCATGATCTTCCCAAGTTCAGTGCACCCACATAGGATAGGATGACAGTCACACACCACTGCACATGATTATTGAGATTGAGAGGGATCTTAAAAACTTTTCTGCCTCAAACTAGCCTCAAACTGAGAGGAAAGACAACCTATCTGTTCTTAAGAGGATAGTTATGGAGTTCTTTTCTAAGGAGGTAATTTTAATGAAGGTAGTAAATTAGACTTACCTAGATAGCTACGATTAATTCTGTGATTTTCTGAGGAGCTCACTAATTCATCACCTTGTATAAACAGTTTATAATGATGATTTAGTTTGCCTAATTGTGAAGGCTGATAAGCTGGAGAGTCAAGGTCCCAGCTGAAATTCAAAGGACAAGGAAGTATTGGTGTTGGAAGCTCAAAGGTGATAAAGATGGGGGAATTATTCCTTCTCCAAGGAAATGTCACTCTTTTGTTGTCTGAAGATCTTTAGCTGACTGGACAAGCCCCACCCACATCTGGGAGGGTAGTCTTTTTTACCTGAATATTAATTCAAACAATAATCTCATTTAGAAACATCATATATATATATATATCCAAATATCTGGGTATACTGTAGCTCAATCAAGTTCATATTAAAATTAACAGTCACAGGAGGGAGTTGGGTATTAAGATATCTGTGGGAAAAAGGTCACAAGGCAGAATACATTTTAAAGAACAAAGGTACTGGTTTGTTCAAAGAATAAGGCAGTGATCAAAGAGAGACAAAAAGCCAGTAGAGATGAGGAACAGATGAGAGCAGAGATTCTTAGAATATGGGTCACTAACACATGGCTTCTCTCCCCCTTTATTTTGTAAGATTTATTTCCAGAACCTATAACTTTGTCACATCCTTTCCTTTTGCATTTTTTTTCCAGTTGTACCCTGAAAACCTTATTTGAAGTCCCAAAGCACAGTCTCTAGAGACCTAGGCTGTATATGAAGTAACTCCTCAAATTCTATTATGATATATTTATGGAGATCTACTCACACAAACAAACAAAGAATCCCATGCATGCTTTGTGCTCCTGGCAGGCCCTGAGTATTACTGATAAATTAATTTGTTTGAGCTGTTTGTCTATGAAGATCATGTAAATCATTTTAAATGTGTTATGTGACCTGCCTTTGAGTGTTGATATTTTATAAGCTTAATCGTTCCTCCATAAATCTTAAATGGATTCCTCTCTCAGAAGGCACAGGAAGTAGACTAAAGCACATGTTCTTAATTAAAACCTCTGACAACGAATTTGAGTCTGGGAGCATTAGTGGTAAAACAAACTACCTCAGAACTTTATTATTAAGTAATCATTAAGCATTATTTAGTATTATTAAGTATATGTTACTGTTTGCAGGTCTAGACACATGGGCCATTCCGCTACTCTGGTTTAGGCTCAGTTGATCTCTGTCATTGCTCAGCTACAAAAACAAGCAGCAGTAACAACAACAAAACAACAAAAAGAAACCCTGGCCACTTAATATATATATATATATACATATAGACATATATATATATATATATATATATAGTAGGCTGCTTCATTTTTGTATGTCACCTTGATTGGGGCATGGTGTGCTCATTTAGCCGAACATTGTTTCTCTGTCTCAGTAAGGGCATTGCTTTATGGTATTGACATTTCTATCTATAAGCTGAGTAGAGTGGAGTCTACCTTGGGATTCACTAAAGAATTGGTAAGAACAAAGAAGGACATTTTTTGTGGAAGTAACTATGTAAAATGCCATAAGAGAAAATTCAACCCAGAACCCTCTCTTGATTTTATTTTCTGCTTCGATTTGGTAGAGACTCCTTCAGATTGAATCTTGTCAAGAATAACACTTGTTAATTTTCCCTTTTGACTTTGCAATCAGCTTTATTTTATACACAGGTTGTGGTATCTAACAGCGATGCTAGGTTAAAAAATTAAGCACATATCATTAGCATCAGTGTTTTTGATTATGGCTGTTTGTAGGCAGAAGGAGCATGATGTTGCCTTATGAAGTCTTACCTTAAAATGTGTAGTGATTACTATTAAGGTATTTTATAGTCATTATAAAAAAAACAAAACACTTTGTCATAGTTAACCATGATTACTTTTTGCCATATCATGATCATTATAAATATAAATGGTTTTCCCTGTTGTAGAAATCATAAGGCTGATTTGTTTTCTGTTCTCCTTCTAAAATAGATCCTTATTAAAACAGGAAGCAGGGGGCTGGGAGTTTGGCCTAGTGGTTAAAGTGCTTGCCTAGCATGCATGAAGACCCGGGTTTGATTCCTCTGTACTACATACATAGAAAAAAGCCAGAAGTGGTGCTGAGGCTCAAGTGGTAGAGCTCTAGCCTTGAGAAAGTCCAAGGACAGTGCTCAGTCCCTGAGCTCAAGACCATGACTGGCAAAAAAAAAAAAAAAAAAAAAAAAAAAAAACAACCAGGAAGCAAGACAATAGGGCTAAAAAGACAATAGGGCTAAAGAGATTGTCCACAGCATGTATGTTTGGACTGTGCCAGTGTGTCTGTGAATGTGTGTATGTGCACGTGGATGTGGACAGGAGGAAATCCATGCTATCAGACTCTACATTTCAAGTTCCGAACTGACTCTGAGCTCGCAGTCTGGCTGTGTGATACACACTTGTAATGACATCTTGGGGTTATTCCGTAGAAATGTTGAACTTGTTTGGAGTGGCTTTAACTTAATTTTTTTCACTTTGTTCCACTAGCTTGCTGTTTGGTGTGCTCTTTATTTGGGTATAAAAGAGTAAATATAAGGAAACCCTTAACATAGCATAACCTTTTATAGTAGTATTACACATATTTTCTAATTTGGAAATCATCTGGCTTATGTAGACATCCTTCCCCAGTGTAATAAAATTAGGATAAAACAAGGAAATAACAATAGATGTGTTAAGGAGAAGCAGATTCGAACACTACCAATGCTAAGCTCCAATATTCTGAAAGCCAGGGATTAGGGGTAGGAATTGAGCTTAGTGATAGAACACATGTTTAGTCCATATGAGTCTCTGATTCAATCTCCAAAAGCATTTATTTATGTATTTATTCATTTCTCTTCCTTCTTCTTCTTCTTCTTCTTCTTCTTCTTCTTCTTCTTCTTCTTCTTCTCCTTCTCCTTCTCCTTCTCCTTCTCCTTCTCCTTCTCCTTCTCCTTCTCCTTCTTTTGTTGCTGTCAGGACCACCTGAGTTAAGAATGCAGGCCACATGCCAGTAGGTTACATCTATAACCACAGCTACTTAGGAGGCTGAGATCTGAGGAGCATGATTCAAGGCCAATGCAGGCAAAAAATTCTCCATGAGACTCTTTCTTATGTCTAGTTAACCACTCAAAACCCAGATATAGAGCTGTGGCTCAAAGTGGGAGAGTGCTAGCTTTGAGCAAAAGCGTTCAGGTACAGCACACAGGCCTAGAGTTCACGCCCCAGGAATATTTTAACAATTGATGAACAATTTGTATTGTTTTATCTAAATAAAAATTACATTGAGGGGCCAGGAGTTTGGCCTAGTGGTAGAGTGCTTGCCTAGCATGCACAAAGACCCCGGTTTGATTCCTCGGTACCACATGCGTAGCAAAAAACCAGGAGTGGTGCTGTGGCTCAAGTGGCAAAAAAAAAATTACATTGACCAATTTTCATGTTTTTTGCTTGTTGGTTTTGCTTTTGCCAGTCCTTGAGCCTTTTTGCTAGACTTGAGCTCAGAGCCTAGGCAGAGTTCCTAAACCACTTTGTGCTCAAAGTTAGAACTCTACTTTGTAATTTATTGGAGATAAGAGACTGAGTGACTTTCTACCCAGGCTAACTTCTAACCATGAGTCTCAGACCTCAGCCTCCTGAGGAGCTAGAATTATAGTTATGAGCCACTGGTACCTGCCTAATTCAGGTGATTTTGTTTTTGTTTTTTCCAGTCCAGGGCTTGAGCTCAGAGCCTGAGCACTGTCCTTGGACTTTCTCAAGGCTAGAGCTCTACCTCTTGAGCCTCAGCATCACTTCTGGCTTTTTTCTATGTATATGGTGCCAGGTCTTCCTGCATTCTAGGCAAGCACTCTACCACTAGGCTAAAGTCCCGGCCCTAATTTTGGTGTTTTTTAATCAAATGAATGAAACTGTTTCTTGTTATTATTTCTTGCTGATGACTACTAGTTTTGACTGCCTGCCTTACAAATCATTCAGAACCAGTTTTTTTTTTTCTTTTTGAGAATTCTTGGTGGCAGTACAAAATCTCCTACTGAAGTGTTTTACATCATTTTATATTTGAGTTAAATGAGGTAATGTGGATCTAGTATACAATGGGTTTTAGTCATAAACATGGTGGTGAAATTATTTGGCAGTAACAAGAGGCCAAAACATGAAAAGCTGTGTTTGTGAATATGTATTCTTTAACTGATTAGTTTACATATGTTTTTTTTTTTTGCCAGTCCTGGGCTTGAGCTCAGGGCTTGTGCACTGTCCTTGGACTTTCTCAAGGCTAGAGCTCTACCACTTGAGCCTCAACACCACTTCTGGCTTTTTTCTATGTATGTGGTACCAAGGAATCAAACCCGGGTCTTCATGCATGCTAGGCAAGCACTTTAACCACTAGGCCAAACTCATATACAATAACTGAAGTAAAACTAAGATACCCATCAGTATCTCACCAACTTGTGCCTAAATCATGGCTTCCTGGCATGTCTAGATAGAAATGTTTTAAATATACAGAATCTGCGAGGCAACATTTCAGGTTTAAGTCATGAAACCATCCTTTGATTTCCAAAAGAATACACCATGGACCACTATAGTGACCAGGGAGTGCTGGAGTTTTGGAGAAAGGAGAATTTGTCAAAATGCCTCATGATTAGCATTACCTTACTGAAATTCTTTACAGAGTTCCAAGGCAATAATGCTGGGCATATTGATATTTAGTAATTGTGATGTTTCCTCATTAAACTGATTCTCCTATTATCATTAAAGTCTTCCTCTTCATTTTTTGATACTAAAATTATATCATTCAATATAAAAGTCAGTAACTACATGCTTGTTTAAATTTAAAGATACATTTAGATACTCCTGTCCTCCTATGAGTTAGTCACATTCTGCGTGCCCAACAGCCACACATAGTTCTTGACCATGCTTGGGATAACACAGCAAACTTTTCAGTCAGCTAAATTCCTGTGCTACTTGTAGTTCATCTAATATTGCAACACACTACCCATTATTTTTTAGTTGATGATTACCTAGAAAATTGAGTGTAGAATCATAGATGGAGATTTTCATATTCCCTCCCTGCAACTTGCAAAAGCAGCAGGGCAAGAAAGAAAGATAAACACAAAGAATCTGAATAACATAACATAGCCAAAATAAAATAATTCAGACATTTCCTGACCCATGTGCAGCAACCATACAGTATATATTCAATTGTACATTGAAAATCTACCAACATAGATTTTTGTACTAGTTCATAGGGCAAGTCTCAAACCTAAATTATTGAAAGCATGCGGATATATTATTTCACCATAGGAGAACTAAGCTAACAGATCAACAATGGGAAAAATAGAAAATCTCCAGGTGTTTGGAAAATAAGTAATAGATTTTTAAATAACCTATGGATCAAAAACAAAAGCAAAAGCAAAACAAGAACATATTTTTAACTTAATCACAATGAAAATCTATCAGAATATACTGGGTCAATATTTCATGGTGATTTTAGGAACATGTAGGGCTTTAAATGAACATGTTAGAAAAGGATAGATTAAGTTCCATTTTCTAAGTTAAATTCTAGGAGAGAAAACTCCATTAAACAGAGAAAATAGAAGTAAATACTAAAAAATAAAATCTCAAATCATCATAACAAAAAAGAGAAAAATACAGAAATATATATGAGGCTAAACATTTGGTTTATATGTCTAAAATATTAATAAAATTGATCATTTCTCTCCTCGGCAAGACTAAATTTCTCTGTAATTAACTTCATTGCATTGGTTGCCCAGATAAAAGAAGTTTACTATGAGCCTTTCAACTTCAATTCAAGATAATTTAATTTCCATTATGCCACACTTCTTCGTCTGTTGTTTTTTTTCAAGTTAAGTTAAATTATGATTAGCATTAAAAGGGTAGCAAAGTGTCTGAGGAAAAGTGATATTTTTCCAATGTGGAGCACAGAGGATGTGACATGTTTTAAAATGAGTCTTCCTAAAGTCCTCAAGTGACATTGTGGGAAAGAAAGGTATTTTAATCATAATTTTTTTAAAAAAGCTTCTAATGAACTCTTCTATTTTCCTTTCTGTAAGGTAGGCAAGAATGACAGTGAGACCATTTTTTTTTCCTTACAAAGTGGGAAGACATCTATAGCTATACTTTCATGGCACATCTCCTGAGGGAAAGCACTGGTAAGACACAGCAGGAGCTGTACAGCTCTGTAGTTGAGAAACTCGGCATAACTGGCTGCACACAAAGCAATCACACCTACGATTTAGCTTTGGATTTTGCTGGCACTAGATTGGGCAACCTCCTCCACAGTGATTTTCAAACCTTAATATGCATGCAAATTACCTGGGGGTTGCATTTAAATGCAGATTTGGAATGAGTAGGTTTGGATGGACCTTCCACTAAGTCCACCTCCGCAGTCCTATTTTATAACCAGCTTCTGGATGGGTGATGCTCATGCAATAGAACCATGAACCACATTTTGGATAGTAAGATGCTAACTTAAGAGTCTCAGATAGCTACCTGAACAACACCTGACAGCAGCTGCTTCAACTAGACTGTACCCTGCTGATTGCAAATCTGGAACTCCCTTACCTTTCCAAAGCACAGATCTCTAGAGAAGGATGTGAAGTTTCTCGAAAACTAGAAAGCTCAGGCTAAACATAGAAAAACTGCCTTCCATCCTTGGCACAATGAGTTAGGGCTGAATAGAAGCTATCACCCAGAGGAAGTTCATCATTTATCACCCCTCTAAGCCCATCTCCAGTGCACTGACTTCTGCTGAAGGACTTTCCACATTACCCTTGTTTACTAACTTCCTCCTCACCTCCTCATCAGAGGCTAGGGCTGTAAGCTTCAGCTTAAAATACCAGTTCCCAAGGGCATTGAGAATTACTAATGCCTGGCTCTACCCTCTCTTCCCACTCCCTCCCCACCCCCAGCCTCAACATACCCAAGATCCTCATTTAATACCTGGGAGCAACATCTGAGCATGTTAAAGGGCTCCCAAAGTGATTCTTAGGTGCATCCAGGGTTCTGAAAACTTCTCATTAAATCAACCAGTGAATGTGCTAGCAAGATTTGTAGCCACTAATCAGAGATTCTGATTCAGAAAGTCAGTAGCACTCTATTTCTAGACAGAAATCCCTCCTTATCCATATCCCCCAGTGGATTCCAGGAACTTCAGAAGATGTTAACCCTCATATGCACACACCAGTGGTGAAGTTTAATCTGCTAGTGGTGCACAGAAAGAGGAACAGCAATAGCTCAGAATAAACCAAAATAGGTATAACATTTGGCAATTTATTTCTGGAATTTTTGATTTAATAGTTTTCAACTGCAGCTCACCCAAAATAACAGCATACTGCTGTGGCTTCAGCACCTACAGCAAAAGACTGGTTATGAATGTCTGCTCTTGGGTTCCTCAGCCTGGAGAAAAAGACCAAGAGAACCCATAAGGTGGCCTCAAAGTGAGGAAAGGACTTCTAGTATCTCACTGTGGCAATTTCTGAGCTGAACCACTTTTCCAGCACAGGCTAAATGTTCAGCAATGCCTCTCTATTTGTTACTACCCTGATCTAATACAGACCCATTGTTTAAGGAATTAGTCTCACAAAGCTACTACCCCTTCAGTCAATCCCAAATCCTGAACCTTTTAACCTACTGATTATAAATCAAGTATTCCCTCAGTGCTCCTTCAGCTTTGATCATTTGCTAGAATGGTTTGTAGAACTTAGGAAAGCACTTAAGTTACATTCGGCCAGTCAGAATATATAGACTGTCTATCCTGTTCTGTGTAGCTATAACAGTATATCCAAGAGTGGCTAATTAATAAAGAACAGAAAATAATTTTCTGATGTTGCAGAGGGAGGGAAGTTCAAGATCAAAGTACTGATAAGTTAGGTTGTCTGGTGAAGACAGAATATTGTGTCTTCCCATGATGAAAGATGGAAGGGAAAGAGAGCTGATAATTACATTGTTCACTGAAGCCTTAATCTTTCATGAAGAAGGAAAATTCATGCCCTAATCAACTTTTAAAAACTTTCTTTCCTTCCCTCCCATTTTTGGTCCCTCCTTCCTTCTTTCCTTCCTTCCCTTTCCTTTCTTTCTTCTTGTGGTCCTGGAGATCAAACCTAAGGCCTTGCAAAAGCTGAGCCATTGCTTTACCACTAAGTCATATTTCCATCCCAGCCCTATTTTTTAATATTGCTGCATTGTGCACTGTCTCGACACTTGAATTGAATTTTTGAGGGAACATGTTCAAATCATTGAGTAAGGAAATTCAAAAAGCCCAAATACTGCAGCTTCTGTCTCCTCCCAGAAGACCCTCCAGATATATGAACACATTCTTCCACCTGAAAGCCATATAGACTTCACATATAAACTCACTGCAGACTTCACATATAAGCTCAATTTACATCTCACCTCCCTTATCAGGTCAGTGGGCAAGGCTAAAATGTCAACCTCCTAATGTTTCTGAGTCTTTCTGGTAATCATCCCTATTCTGAAGCCATTTAGGGACCCTTCCCTGAAGCATATTAGCATAAACTCAGACATGCTTGAAAACAATTCATTATGAATAACAAAAGACACCTCTCATTCGGGAAATCCTAAGGGTTTTAGGAGCTCTATGCCAAGAATTCAGGACAAAGGCTAAATATATTTCTTATTATGTCAGCATGGAGGAGCCATATCTCTAGAGGAACAGACCTGGTTGACTAGACGACTTGCTCAGTGCATAGATGAAGCAAGGCCAGTGCGGGCCACAAGAGCTTGAGAAATGCAATCCTTCTGGCCACAGCTGGAAGTCTGAGGTGGCTCTGAGAGCAGTGTCCTTCCTGTCTCCCCCATTAGTGATTAGGATTCAGGTTGTCCACCTGGTATGCCTCAGGAGACAAAGTCTGCAAGAGAATCTCAGCTAATGAGGAATCACTTCTGCTCTTCCCTCTCTTCCACTTAGCACTTCTCAGTAATGATCCAAGCCTGGCAACCGCATGGAATGTCAAACCATTCATGTATCATACTTTTCCAGATGGATCGTGTGTGGGGGTGCTCGAAAGCTGAACATTTAGTCTGCAACAGCTTATCCCAAGGACAGAATGTCTGCAAGCATTGGGAAAGCAGGAGAGAGGTTTAGGCTTAGCCACATGCTTTGCCTCTCTGAGATCTTTCTGTTTGAATGCTGTTGTGAAACATAAGCTCATCAATAGAACAGAAGCCAAACACTCAAGTAGGCACAGCCTTTATCTGGGTGCCTCCCCACAGGTGTGTCCTCACGTTGACTTCAGGAGGTTGACATGAAGGAGAGATTACATCAGCCCTGAGCTGCCTCACTGTATCTGGGATGCTAGCTCTGCCACCCTCATTTTCTACTGTGGAAAATGACACTCTGAGACTAGCCTCTGCCCTTAGCTCATGCCATGGTTCACTGCCAGGGTGAAGAATGAACAGACAACCTAGCCTTAGAACTCACATTCTGTATACCACAAAATACCTCTTTAAAAACATCTGAGTGTGATGGTCTTCACATGCAATGAAGAGATGGTCTTCAAAGGGAAAACAAAAGCCCTTAGGGTCCTGAGAGAGTCTAGCTGACCAACCCTTTTATTGCTCTCGCTCTATGGAGCTGCCATCTTGGACATAAAGATTGAGGCCCTAACCAAACAGTGGTACATTGTCTGTACGTTGATCTTGGACCTTGAAGCCACCCAACTATGAAGAATGCATTTCTCTTTATTTATGAATTATGATTTCCCAAGCCTGTGGTATTTGTTATAGCTGCAGGAATGGACTGAGACCATAGCTCATTCCAACATCCTGTCTCTCCCAACCCTATTCCAACCCCTAAATCCCTAAGATAGAGAATGACTGACATAAGTAGAAAACACAATTTAGTACACTCATATATTGTGCTTTTTTACTGTACTCTCCTTTCCTTTTTGAGTTGGTTGTTGATTTTAGAAAACAACTCACTTGTTTAAAAAATATTTCCTTGATCTTTCTGAAATGTTGAAAAGCCTGGACACCATGGTGTTTGTCTTTTGGTGGATGTGTTAGCAGTTAGCTCAAGCTAAGGAGTGATTGCTCTCTTCAGTGGAGTTATAGGCTTGCTTTGGCCACAGTCACCCTCACTCATTATTACCTTATAGCTTCATACCACAACTGCGGCCATTTCATTTTACTCTTATTCTTGGCTTTGCTTCTTTATGTGCAGGGATATTTTAATATCCATGTGTTTCTTGTTGTTTAAAGTCCCTTATAATTTATGAGGTATGTTTTAGTTTCTATAAGCCTTTCTTTAACCAGCCACACTACCCTAGAAATAACCATTGCTCAGGGCTATAATAAGGTACAACATGATCCTAAATAGTCATCCACTGTCCATCCTCTAGTTCCTTATTCTAGATTGCTTTGTGCATGCAATGCAAACATATGCCAACTGTGCTGGAATGTTGAGTGGGAAAGGATTCCAAGGCCATCCAGCTTAACTGCAGTCAGGATAGATTGATGCTGTCTGCCGATGTCACTGTGAGCAGCTGCTGTCTGTCAGAGGCATCTTTCCAGGTTTCCGTCTTCATTTCAGCTTCTGTCTTTTATGTGCTTTTTCTCTGACTTCTAATTACTCTGTCACTTTGCCATATTTGAGGTTACCAAATGTCATGTCTAAACCTCAGCTGTTGGCAGTAGTGATTATCTTCTCATTAAATCTCCCAAAAGAAAATTCAATCTTTTTTTTATTTCTATGCCAGTCCTGGGGCTTGAACTCAGGGCCTCAGTACTGTCCCTAAGCTTCTTTTGCTCAAGGCTCTACCACTTGAGCCACAGCACCACTTCTGCCTTTTTCTGTTTATATGATACTGAAGAATTGAACCCAGGGCTTCCTGTATACTAGGCTAGAACTCTACCACTAAGCCACAGACCCAGCCCAGGTCAATCATTTTCTTAACCTGATTTGAGAACTTTGAGAATGTGGCCCTATGGTAAAATGCCCACCTGCCTAAGCCACAAAGCCATCCTCCAGCACAGAGGAAGGGAGCTCAATTATGTATAACAGATGTGGGCTATCCAATCCCTGTCTTATGAGTGGGTACACTTGCTTGGCTCACTTTGTTCAGTTATCCAATGCCTGCTACTCTGAGACTGACATCAAGTTTCCCTCCCAAAAACTTTCAAAGATTTCTCTACGTGCAAGAATCCAGAAACTTAGCCTAGCAAACAAGGACCCTTTCTGATGAATTGGCCAAATATGAGTCATCTTTTTGTTGTTGGGGGCAGGGAGAGTGTACTGATACTGGGGTTTGAACTCAGGAGAAGAGCACTATCCTTTAGCTTTTTAACTCAGGTCTGGAACTCTACCACTTGAACCACAGCACAACTTTCAGCCTGTTGGTGATTACCAGAGAGAAATTAATCCATTTGTGTATTGGTGCACATCTGGATCATTTCCAGTTTTTGATAATTGCAAGTAGGACTGCCACTAACATTTATACTATGGGGTGGGGGGAGGGGGAGGAAAACCCAGCAAGCTTTAAGGGCAGCTGCTTTTATATTTTAACTTTGCAGCAAGAAAGGGAAAGTAAGCATTTCCTTGTAAAGTTTCTCTTCTCTGTGAGTTTGGAAAGTGATGACCTCAGAATGGAATGCTTGGAGCCCCTCCCTTCCTCTCCTTGCCAAGGCTCCTGATATGATTGATGGATACTGGTGAAAGTTTGTATGACAGCACAAATAACCACTTCGGAGGTACATGTGGTGGTGTGCATCTCTACTTCTCCTGGGAGGCAGAGTCAGGAGAATCTCACAAACCCACAAATGCAAGGGAATTTAAAGACAGACTTAGGCAACATAGCAGAAAGGGAAAGGAGAGGGCTGGGAGATGTTGCTTTTCTCAAGCTCCCAACAGTTGAGTTTCTAGCACTTTAATTTATAATTTCACCACTAGAGGGCAAGAGTAACCCCACAATGCTAAACTTCCCAGCTCTGCAGTCAGATTGATTCATCATGATAAGGAAAAAACAAGAAGCCAGTGAAGAAAAAAAAAGAAGGGGCAAGAAAGAAAGAGCCTGCAAACCCCCAAATAAACATCCATAAAATGAAACTTAAGTGGATAGGGAGAGTGTGAAAAATATCACCCATTCTCTAACCCTCTTCTCATCCTTCTTCCCTAACCTCACTCAGGACTAGGTCAGACTAGAGAGATAAGAGATATTAGAGGATATTATTATTATTAAAAATTTTTAAGCCCAGACCAGAAGCCTTAATAACAAGGAAATCTGAGCCCAAAGGCCCCAGGACCTTCTGCTAACACAGAAAGTTCTGCCACTTCTCCCTCAGAAGTAACATAATATAAAACCACAGTGAGGTTTACTGAAATCAAGGCACTCATGGGGGTAATGCTGCAAGCTGCAGCATCGCTTCTTCTTCCCCTCTGTCCAGTCACCAACTTAACAAGAGATGACCCCGTCTCTTCCCACCCCCACCTTAAGGAGGAGAGGTGGGGCAATTACCTATGAAGCAGAATTGTCTTTAAACTATTGAGAATAAATTTCTACTCCAAAAGGGCCTTTCGCTGACCATCATCTGCTTCTGCCTCTGTATGACCAAATACAGAAAGAATTCCAGATGAGAGCCCTGACAGACATGAGTTTTTCACATCCAAAGCTAGCGAATGACAAACTGGCAAGGGAGTCCCTAGGGTATTCGTTCCCTGGCCCCCTTATCACTTATTGCTGCTCAGAAAGAGCTAAGAAGCCTTCGACGTTAGCCAAGACTCCTTCTTACTGCAGCTTAATTTTCCTGGAATAATTTTAAATACAGATTGTGTCTACAGTGCAGCAATTAATGGATAGCCTAAAGACTTATTATTTCAAACTAATTGATATGTAGGAAAAGTTTAAATAACCTAACAGGAATGGAAAAATTTTAAAGGATGTGTGCACAGTGGAGTTAGAACTTTGTCTTTGTGGAAAAGTGACATAAACATCTAATTTAATCACAGGATGTGTCCAAAATGTAAAATTGATCCGAAACTCTTTCCCCTGGGACATCAGTGAAAATCTGATTGGAAGGAAGATTCAGCTAATTCTCAAATGGGACCACAGCCAGGCAATGCAGGGCTTCCCTCCTCCCTCACTTCCACGGCCATCAATTAATCTAGAGGATTTGCTCACCAGAGAAATGAAGGCCAGAGTGGATTTTGAGCTGTGCTTTTAGGTACACAAAAAGAGATGGGCAGGGACCTGGAGTTTGACCTAGTGGTAGAGTGCTTGCCTAGCATGCACAAAGACCTGGGTTTGATTCTTCCATACCACAAACATAGAAAAAAGCCAAAAGTGGTGCTGTGGCTCAGTGGTAGTATTCTAGCCTTAAGAAAGCCCAAGGACAGTGTTCAGGCACTGAGCTCAAGACCCAGGACTGGCAAAAAGAGAGAGGGGGTGGCAGTGGCATTGTTTTCATTCTAACTCTCTGGCTAAATTTCCCATTTTGAGATGGAGCTGAGGGGAAGCCACAAAGGTCAAGTTTGCTAGCTACAATAGAACCTGTTCCAAAGCACCAGGACTTCCTGGCTCACAATCTCCCCTTCTTCATCCCCCATCCCTGTTCTAGGAAATAGGAGGCAATTAATCATATTACTAGCAAAAGTATAAATTATCTAATCAAATTATGTACTTTGTCATTCCACATTCCAGCAAACTTAGTAGGAAAATTCAGGACACTTATCTGAAGAAAAAAAATATATTCTTCACGTTCAAAGCAGGAAAATGTGTGTGTGTGTGTGTGTGTGTGTGTGTGTGTGTGTGTGTGTGTGTGTCCATACTGGAGCTTGAATTCAGAGCATGGGCAGTATTCTTGAGATAAGAGTCTCTTGGACTTTTCTTTCTAGGCTGGTTTTGAACCACAGTTCTCAGATGTCAACCTCCTGAACAGCTAGGCTTACAGGTATGAGCCACTGACACCCGGCTCCAAAGCAATTATATTTTTTTAAATATAATTTTATTGCCATTATTAATGTACTGTATAAGGAAGCTATAATTTCAATTCAGGTAATGCATATATTTCTCTTTTGAACCATGTCACCAGTTCGTTGACTTTCCCCCATCTCTTAAAGCAAAAACATTTTAATGGCTGATTTAGATCTGTGATTATAGAAGCCAATGGAGTTTTACTTATTTTCTTTAAAATATTTTTCATTTAATTTGTTAAGTAGTTGTACAAAGGTTTTGTTTTTATATATCAGGGTTTTTTTTGTTTTTTTGTTTTGTTTTGTTTTGTTTTTTGCCCGTCCTGGGCTTGAGCTCAGGGCCTGAGCACTGTCCTTGGACTTTCTCAAAGCTAGAGCTCTACCACTTGAGCTTCAGCATCACTTCTGGCTTTTTTTTTTCCTACGTATGTGGTATCGAGGAATTGAACCTGGGTCTTCGTGCATGCTAGGCAAGCACTCTACCACTAGGCCAAACTCCCGGCCCCGATATATATCAGTTTTATATATAAGTACAATGCATCTTGATCGATGTCACTACTCACATCATTCTCCATCTTTAAACAACAGAATGTAATGTTTTAACTATGTGGAATTTTAGTTTTCCTATTCGGTTTACTTGAGGCCTGTCTAAGAAGGCCTTAGCCACCACAAGATTTGAAATAAATCACCTGATGTTATCTTCTAACCCTATCACATTTTTGAAAATTGTGATGTTTGAATCTTTATCTGTAGTTCATCTTTGTGGGTGGCAAATGGAGATCTACTTTTTGTTATGTATAAAGTCATCAACTTTTTTTGACCTTTATCTATTAAATAAGAGTTTCTCTACTAATCTGATGAGTCTATTCCTATATTCATCTACCGACATATGGACTAGCTTCTGGTCCTTGTTCTGTTTCATTGGTTACCTTCTCTTTCCTTGTATCTGCACCATGTCCTGAGTATTGTAGTTCCACAGCATTGTCTTTACTTGTATTGACAGCCTTCTCAGTTCTTTAGGCAAATGTTGGCTTTTTTTTTAATCATATAAGAAAAGTTCTGAGTCTGTAATACTTGTATTCCTCACTTTTCTATGTAAATACACTTAAGGTATAATTCTTAGTTTTACCCAGTTCAGAATTGTCCCTTGGGCAATGGTTTGTATATTTAATACAGGTCATACTTGTAACTTTCATCAGTGAATCATGAACAAACACACACACACACACACACACACGCACACACACTATAGCCTGCCTTTTTGTTAGCTAGCAGTCATGGTAACTCTGTTCCCATGTTCCTTATAAAATATTTAGTTTTGCACTTGGAACTGGTGTCCTGGTATCTCAGACTCAGAGACTCTAATTGTTCTGACAAATCACAAGGATAATTCCAAAAGCAACATTCACTTTTGGAGCCAGTCTTGACATTGTGTAGTAACAAAAATGTTTGGCTTCGCATGATAGGTCAATTTTGCTCCAGTGAGAATGACAGAGAAATCATTCTAATCTGTGTAGCATAAGGCTGTAAAAGATACCTTTACACCATCTTTTTCATTATTTTTTCTTTTTGTTTTTATTTTAATTCTTTTGGCTTCTCTGCAGTTGGAACTCGGGGCCTTATGCTCTCAGCCCTTTTGGCTTCAGTTATTTTTGTTTTCAGGCATCATCTCACATTCTTCCTCAGACCAACCTTAGACTGTGATCTTTCAACCATGCTTTTATGAATAGCTGGGCACCTTTCATTTGAAGTGGGTGGCCTTTTATGGGGCTTCTTGTCATAGCATAAAACCCTAAAGCGAGATCTGGACACGAGAATATTCTTTCAGTTGATTAAGCAGCCCACCATGTATTTCTTTCTGATATGTTTGCAAGTGACATGGTGGATTGGAAATAGCCTAACTAAGTTTTAAAATAGAATATTGTTTGGAGGAAGGTTAGTAGATAGAGAATCCCAGTCTGTTATTTTTCCAGCTCTAGGGAATCAGGGCAGGAATAAAAGTTATGAGTTTCTTATAAAATCCCATTAAGAGATGAAATCCTCAGATATAACTGGAGACTACTTCACCATAAAAATCACAGGAGTGTCTACAGGAAGAGAATAATGAGAGAATTCAGAGATAATCCATGGCAGTTTCTTCTTCTAGTAACTGCTCAGTAAAGTGCAGAGAAGTAATGTTTGCTACTTGATAACTATTATAGGATAGCTCCTAAGAGACAAGTGGGAGGAATTTGTGCACTGGAAACACTGGCAATTAATTCTTTTCCATGCGGCGTAAATGGAGGCTTTGGTTTTGGAATTTGAGATTCAGGGGGAATCTCACCAGTGATTCAAAATTCCAGAGTTAATAATACCGCATGTCACTGATTTGCTATTTAATCTTGTGTGACTAACTCAGGTTAGTATTTCTCTTAACCTTGCCATAGCAATTAATATTGCAGGTGTGTGATCCTTAAGACACAAGCATTTTATGTAATTTAGGGTGCCCTCGGCCATCTACCACTGAGCTACTTGTTTACACGAGTAGGTGACATATCCATTAATCACTTCAGTGATGCATGGAAGTGATCCATAGGTCTTCATCAATTTTCCTTCAGAGTGACAAAAACTCTGAGAAAAACAACTTAAAGGAGGAAGGATTTATCTCAGTTTGTGATCTTCAGGGTTGCTTGGCTCTGTGGTTTGTGTGTCTCTAGTGAGGAAGATCATTGTGGCAGTTTGTGGGATATGTGGCAAAATAGTTATTAAGCTCATAGAGATCAGGATGTAGAGAGAGTAAAGAAGGAAGGACAAGGAACCAGATAGATAGATAGATAGATAGATAGATAGATAGATAGATAGATAGATAGATGATAGAGATATACATATACATATGTATATGTATATGTATATATGTATGCTTTGAGAAATGAGTGTACTAGTAACAAATTTTTATTTGTTTCTGAAATATGGTTTCCTGATACACTTGGAAGATTTCATGTACTGATACAAACAACAACAACAACCATTAATTACTTTGTAAACTAGTTTGAATTCAAAACTAGTCATTTCAACCAGTTTCTTGGCTCTCACCAAGAAACAAGTTTGCTGGGGAAGTCAATGATATGATGTCCATATCATCTGACAGACAGATATGGCTATTTTATTTTATTACATTTTTTTTCAAAGAACCTAGTCATGGATTTAGCAAATAAATATTTACGGGGGGATTGAAGAATAAGATGAATAGAACTTTATGGATTAACAAAGATGAGAGGAGACCAACAGCAATTCTCTTTCTGATTACATTCTAACTTTAAATAGCTCTATTCTAAAGTCAGGTTGTCTGTCTAGATTAGTGATATTTACTTGGAAAATGTGCATTGAATTTTATTTTCAAGCACAAAATACAAACATATTTGTATAAAACAATCAAGTTATGTGTGTGTTTGTATTAGTGAGACGATCAAAGAATAGGAAATGTTAGTAAATAATCATACACTTCTGCTTTTCTGAGATAGGAACAAAGAATAGTTTGCTGGTTGAATTAAGTTATCATCTCTGAGAAAAAAAAATCATGTTAAAAGGCAGGATAGGCCACGAGTCGTGGCCTACTCCTATAATCCTAGCTTCTCGGATGGTAGAGATTAGAAGTACTGAGTGTTAAAGCTGGTTCAGGCAAAAATAAGTTAGCTAGATCTCATTTCAACCAGTAAGATTTTTGGTGGTGATATGTACCTGCTATCTGCCTACATGGAAGGCACACATAAGAGGTTTACAGTGCAGGCTTGTATTAGAAAAAAGAACTCAAGTGGCAGAATGCAAGGCCTTTAGACACAAAAACAAAAATTTAAATATGAGAAAATAGTACCATCAAAAATAAGAGAGAATAGGCTAAAAAGAAAAAAAAGTCAATGAGTTTCTTAAATTTATTGGAAAATGTTTAAAACACATACTATAGTGACTGGCTCTATCAAATACTTATTTTAATATACTTTTCCTTTAAAATTTACAATAGAATAAAACCTAGATACATAAGGCCATATAGTATGACACTAAATGAAAGGACCTCCAGGATATAGAAACAAAAGCCATATAATGAGTGATTGTTGTCCTTAATGTACTATGTTATCTCTCATCTCTTTTGCTGACCCTTGGTTATCTCATATTGTTACTGTATTTCACCTTGTTATCTGATAGATTGTATATATGCATATGTAGTTATTTGATATTGGATAGGGAAGGGGGGAAAAAGATGAGGGGCGTGGTGGGGGGAGGGAAATGGGGACCAAGACATGAGAAAGGGTATCAATGTATGTGAAGTAATGCACCTTCTATCTGGTGAATAAAATGTAACCCTTCTCTGAATTACAATTAAAATATATGGGAAAAAAGAAAGAGAAAAAAAGAAATAATAAATAATAATAAGTCATCCAAATAAAACAAAAAATATAATGTATTTTGGTATAATTATTATATTATTATTTTTCATTAAACAGCTCTTTCCTTAAATATATTATGGTTTATATAAGATTATATATTATATAATATATGTAGTTATATAACTATAAATGACATATATAGTTTATAAACTATATATACTTTATACAATATATATTATTTACTATAATATTATAGTATTGATTAGAGTAAAATAAAACATCTCTTCTAGAATGCATTAGTCTTGTTTGGATGGCCTAAATCTGCATGCCATACACAATTTATTTATCCAAATGTTTAGTGTAATTTCCCTTGACAACCTTTTCTTTCACTTGAAATGTCCTGTAACAACACTAGCACCAATCAGCATTTTAGCTTGTCTGTTTCCTAGATTGCTAGATGAAGAGGAAAATGGGTGCATAGCATCATTATGATGAGTGAATTTTAGCCACAGCCTGTCATTTCTCCTGTGTACTAGTTTCCTTTCTCCATGGAAACAATTTCACAGTAGCTTGGAGTTGCATTATATTTTTCACCATTGAAGTTGAAGACTCTACACAGAGAAGGAGGGAAAAGTTACCCAAATTTACATTATTGTAAGAATTTAATCTATATTCAAGCACAGATAGATCTGTATAGATTTAGAAAGGAATAGATAATTTTCAAACTAAAGTCACTGGGCCATTTAGGAACAACCTCTCAAATTTCACAGAAAAAGTCAAATAACATCAACATGAGTCCAAGGACACCAGTTCAGAAACTGTAAGACAAACCTGCCATTCAATATATACCAGCTAATAAACACTAAATACTTAAGGTTCTCATTTGGGTTCCTTCAGCAATAAACACAAAGATACAATATTGATTACAATTAATGTTTCTGAACAATGATGCAGGAAAAATCAGTATGAGAGGGGACATGTGGGAACAGGAGAAGAAAGGCAACCAATCAAGTGTGAATTTATTCAGTAACTTACAATCCTGGACAACTCCTGTTCATTCCCACTTAGGGAGTCCTGAGAAACTGTGTCGACTACACACATTGGAGCATTTTACACCCAGGATAAGATTGCTGTGCAATATAACTCATGTGCTGGGTCTGCCTTGCAACCAGTCAGGCATTCTACAAAAAGAAAGCAGACAATGATAAGGCCAAAGTACTTTAAGCAGAAAGAACAGCACAGGAGGAATTTCAATACCAAACTTTAGATTCTATTACAGAGCTATAGTGACCAAAACAGCTTGGTACTGGCACAAGAACAGGCCTGAAGACCAATGGAATAGAACTGAGGACCCAGATATTAAACCACAGACCTATGGCCACCTAATCTTTGACAAGGGAGCCAAATAATAGAATGGAAGAAAGACAGCCTCTTCAACAAGTTGTGCTGGCAGAACTGGTTAAGCACCTGCAGAAAACTAAAGTTGGATCCTTCTTTGTCACCCTGTGCTAGAATTAACTCCAAATGGATCAAAGACCTCAAGGGAAAAGCAGATATACTGAAAACTTTACAAGAAAGAATAGGAAATACACTAGGTCATCTTGTCACAGGTCGAAACTTTCTTAATAAGGACCAAGAAACACAACAAACCAGAGAAAGTCTGGATAAGTGGGTCTGCATTAAACTGCAGAGCTTCTGTATGGCAAAGGACAGAGCTAGCAAATTAACTAGAAAGCCTACAGAGTGGGAGAAGATCTTCACTAACCATACAACGGACAAAGGCCTCATATCTAAAATATATCAACGGCTAAAAAATTGAATCACTCCAAAACTAATCTCCAGAGAAACAACCATCCCATTAAAAAATGGGCCAAAGACTTAAAGAGAGTCTTCTCTGAAGAAAAAACAAAAATGGCCTACAGACACATGAAGAAATGCTCGACATCTCTGGCCATAAAAGAAATGAAAATCAAAACAACTCTAAGATTCTGCCTCACTCCAGTTAGAATGACCAGGATCAAGAAATCTATTAACAATAGATGCTGGAGGGGATATGGCCAGGAGGGATCACTACTACACTGTTGGTGGGAGTGCAAACTCGTTCAACCACTGTGAAAAGCAGTATGGCAGTTCCTCAAAAGATTAAGCATGGAGCTCCCTTATGACCCAGCAATTCCACTCCTTGGCATTTACCCAATCGTCCAGAAACAAGGACATACTAAAGCCACTAGCAAAACGAAGCTCATTGCAGCACTATTTACCATAGCAAAGATATGGAACTCACCCAGATGTCCCTCAGTTGATCAACAAGATGTGGTTTTTATACACAATGGAATTCTATGCTGCTGTCAGAAAGAATGATATCACCCCATGTGTAAGGAAATGGAAAGAATTCGAAAAAATCACATTAAGTGAAGTAAGCCAGACTCAAAGGAACATAAGCTCAATGGTTTCCCTCATTTGTCATAATCAGTAGAAACCTTGGGCTCTCCTAGCAGAGATTTACAATAGAACAAAACCTAGATACATAAAGCCATATAGTATGATGCTCAATGAAAGGACCTCCAGGATATAGAAACAAAAGCCATATAATGGGTGATTGTTGTCCTTAATGTACTATGTTATCTCTCATCTCTTTTGCTGTCCCTTGTTTATCTGATATTGTTACAGTATTTCACCCTGGATATATGTGTATTTGGTTATTTGATATTGTATAGGGAAGGGGGGAAACAAGATAAGGGGCGGGGTGGTGGGAGGAAAATGGGGACCAAGACGTTATTAAATTATTATAGTTTTCTTTCTTTTACTAAAGATTTAAAAACTATGGCACATCATTAGAATGAAGTTGATACATTTTCTGAGTGGCATTATGAAAATTATGTATATAATATATTTATAATTGATATGCCATTTGTTTTTGCTGAATGGTAAGATTTCTTTTTAATTTGGGAGGTATTTCATTCTACTTAGCCTGAGATTAGACGAAATATTCCTTTTCTTAACGGCCAATTCAGAATCCTTGTTGTTTTTCTCTTGTCTATTTAGAATGTGCCTGGATGTGATACATGACTGGATGTGATATATGTGATAGGGGAAGCCTTTATTGAAGTTAAGCAGCATTATCTGAGCTCTAATGTACCTTCTCATATGTTCCTACTAGTTTCTACTAGACACAGAATTAGTGTCTCACTGGTGTCCCTATGCCACTCACATGGCATAGTGTCCAGGATACATGAATAAATAAGTGGATGTGGGAGAAAGTGAAGGCAAAGGAATAGAGAATGGGTTAATTAGTGGCATTTGCTATCTAATCCACTAAGGAAAGGGGTATTTTATGTGGTCTGAGGGTTAGGACAGTTCTTTGACATGATTAATTGAGAACCAACATAAGTTTGTTGGAATCTAGTAGGGTTTCATTTTTTTGGTACTGAGGCTTTGACTCAGATCCTGGGCTCTATCCCTTAGCTCTTTTGGTCATGTTTGGCACTCTACCACTTGAGCCGTTTCTCTGCTTCCACCTTTTGGATAGCTAATTGGAGAAAAGACTCTTACAGACTTTCTTTCCTAGACTGGCTTTGAAGCCCAAACCCCAGCTCCCAATCTCCTGATTGACTTACAGGTAAGTGCCACCAACACCCTGGCTACTTTTTTGATTTCTTTGCTTAATTTTTTTTGTGATCACATCAGGTCAGATGTAGCTTATCTTACAACCATTTACCCTTGAATAAATAAAATTATCTATGATTCATTAGAAGAATTTTTAATCCCTTGGGACTGAGAGATATAGAGAAATATTCCAAATTCCTGAAGCAGCCTCAGGATTATATAGGCCAGGATACAGTCATTTTTTTATATTTTTATTGTAATTATTAGAAGAGTTACATTATATTCACCAGATAGAAGATACGTTACTTTACAAACATTGATACCCTTTCCCAAGTCTTGGTCCCCATTTCCCTCCCCGACCCCCGCTCCTCATCTTGTTTTCCCCTCTTCCCTTATCCTATTTCAAATACCCAAATATGCATATATACAATATATCAGATAACAAGGTAAAGTATTGTAACAATATGAGATAGCCAAGGCAGGATACAGTTATTAAATGAAAAAGTACAAGCAGAAAGTACGATTTAGCTTTGTAGAGGTGGAGGTCTGGCTCAAGCAATTGTTAGAGTGGATGCTTACTAAGTGTGAAGACCTGAGTTCAAATCCCAGTACCATACAAAAGAGACTGTGTAGCTCTACCTTGCTATCCAAGCCAAAAGAAAAGAAATATTAGTTTAAAAAAAGATTCACGATAGTCCTCCCTTCCTCATCTATGAGCTCAATTACTCTGTGGTAATATACTACAGGTGCTATACATGCTTTAAGTCACTGACAAAAGTGTAAGAAAAAGTGGACTTCTTTTTTCCTTGACATTTCTTATGTAAGGATAAAAATTCTAGATAAAGATTGATGTAAAGTAATAATGCTCCTAGGTTTCATAACAGTAGCTCTTACTTATGGCTATAAAGAGGCTATAAAGTACCCAAGATTTATAGTTAGGATAACTCTGTAATTCTACTTTAAATTCAGAATAACCAAAAAAACCCTAGCAACTTTGAGTCCACCCTTACCGTATAAAAATTGGCTAATAGAGGTGCATCAGTAATAGAAGACTCATAGCATCTTAAGGTGCCTGAATCATGGCCCTAACCTCAATATAAATCACATAATCCAAGTTAAATTCATAAGAACGATTTAGGCAGCATTAAGACCACTTGCTGCTAGAAGAAACAGCAGAAAACATTGCTAAGACTTTAAGGAAGATTTTTTTTTAATTTTCCTATAACAGCAGTCCAATCTCTCTTGTTTATGGACAGCTTTTGCATTGTAATTCACACAAGTGAATTTTCTTTAATACTGTGCTTCTATCACACTTCAGGCCTTGCTGGAACAGTAGAGGTAATAAAGATGTCCCCTACATGCGTAGAAAACCCCCTGTCCTGGTACCTCATTGTCACAAGCTGGACAAGTGGCTATCCTGAATGTAAAGACAAATGGGAAGGATTTGGAAATATTGTCCTATCCCATGAAACTGCTAGCTAAAGTATAACTAGACACCATGAGACAGTGCACATAAATATGTTGAGGATAACTCTTTTCTACAGTATAGAAGAAGATAATAAAATTCAACTGCACCAAATGTAGTCTTATTTTATATGACTGCCTCTAGGCCAAACCTTAAAAGTAAAGTAAACTCCATACTCCAAGTGACTCCTCCAAACATCTGGAAAACCGATGATTCCTGGGCACTGGAAGCGCATTACTATAATCCTGGCTACTCAGAAGCCTGAGTTCTAAGGATCATGATTTGATGTAAACCCAGCCAGAAAGTCTGTGAGACTCTTCTTTCTAATTAACTAGCAAAGAGCCAAAAGTGAAGCTTTGGCTCAAGTGCTAGAGGGAGACAATACCTAAGATCTAAGTTTAAGCCCCAAGACTGTTGCGTGTGCATGCATGAGCCAGGCACACACACACACACACACACACACACACACACACACACACGACACAAAGAATCTTTCAGCAGAATATGGGTAGAAGACTTACAAGCTTACAAGCAAGCATTTCTACAAAAACACCCTGCAGTTTGCCTTACCATATTTTCCATTCCAAACTTACTGGATCACCATGGTCATATAAAAAGTAATGAGAACATAGGAAGAGAAAGGAAGAGAAAGAGAGCGAGAGCGAGAGAGTGAGAGAGAAGAGAGAGAGAGAGAGAGAGAGAGAGAGAGAGAGAGAGAGAGAGAGAGAGAGAGAGAGAGAGAGAGAGAGATTGAGAGAAAGATCCTAATTTGTCTTCTGTGCAGTCTCAGTAGCTCACACCTAAATCCTAACTACTTAGGAGACTGAGATCTGAGGATCAAGTTTCAAAGCCAGCCCTGATGCTCCTATCCTCATCTTCCTGGCTGTTTTCAATTCCTATCTGTGAGAAATCCCATTGTAGATTTTTGCCTCACTTTCAATGGAGAATTCAGGGCCCAAAATAATCAAGCTTCTCAAAAAGTCTATGAGGCCAGGAAACAAGTGTCTATTTTCCTTTCAAATCAACTTACAAACGGTCAACCTTAAACCACAGCAATTTAAGCAGGAGAAATAAACAACATGTTTAGAAGCAATGACTATGTAATTAGGGCATATTTACTCCCTAAGCATCCAAATCAATTACCCTGATAAAAATCCAAGGATAGTTTACCACGGCTGAATTATACATGTATAAAAAAGAAAAAACAAAATCCAAACTAAATTTAGGTGATCAGAAGGGTGGATTCTCCAGGGACATAGCTGAGTTCATTCTAGGACAGTTGACACAGGCTGTTTCTTTTTCCTAACATAGTATGTAGGCTTCGAGTGAAGAGAGTATGGTTATAGCTAGGTCATAAGAACAACAAGCAACAAGATATATACAAAGGGGACCAAACTCTGAACTGAGTTTACAACACACCCTTACAAACACTGTTACAAACACCCTTGGAAACCTAAGATTTCCAGAAGATATTTTATAGGAATTCAGCTTATCTGATTTGAGTTGTTCACATGGCTTCAGATTTAGTAATATTTGCTTTGAAGATAACTCTGTGTAAGAATGAATTTCATAATGCACGTTCAGTTCTTTCTTGTTGGTAGCATTCCAATTTATTGAAAAGAAATACAAGGTTCATCTAAAAATAATTAGCCTTTGAATGATCTTTTATTTCAATTGACTTCAGGCTTTCTATCGATTGCTGCAGTTTATGTGGTTGAAAGCTCAGGATTCACCTGAGTGTTGTTTATCTCTAGTGAGCATTAATCACTTTTGGCTGTCATGGCCTTATTTGTAAATATTTCATGGAATTAAGGAACTGCAGTCTAATGACTTCAGGATTCAGTTGAGCTTTCAGTTTGTCTTTTGGTATAGGTCAAAAGTTTGTGATTTTGAGTAGTATTCTGGATAAGAAATACAATTCTGATTGGCTAGGGCACCTGTCATTTCCTTTCTATTTTTTCTTTTTTTGCTGCGCCTGGGGCTTGAACTCAGGGCTAGGACACTGTCTCTGAGCTTTTTCTTGCCCATGGCTAGCAGTTTTTCTAGGGCTTCTTCTGTTCATGTGAGACTAAGGAAAGCACTCTATCACTAAGCCACATCCTCAGCCCTTTTCTATGGTTTTATCTTAACTGAAATTCACATGATGGCTTGGGCCCCAGAGATACTTGGATTTTCTTGATTGTGTAGTTACTGTACATGCAGGAAATTGACTAGTATATGAAAGTTCTAAGAATAATACCATCACATGATAAGTACTTAGTAAATGTTCATTATTACTTTCATTATAAAACCACTGCTATTTTGAAGTTTCCACAGCCTTCTGTTTACTAGTAATATTTACTACTTATAGAGATTTTTCTGGTTACTTTTAAACTATGATTTTTTTTCTAATTCCATCTTTCTATTTTCTTGTGCTTTCTTATAGCATCTGACTCTGTACAGAACTAGTGTAATTAAATTAGACTACACTTAATGGAAAACAGAAAAGCAGCCAGCTGACCAAATAAAGTTGCTCTAAAAACTGAAGAATGACGTCAGGGGAGTGGAAAATAGACAGACATAAGTAGAAAATCCCAGGGAAGGTTTAGAAATAGATTGGACTGGTTGTGACTTGTTGAGAGTCATTATTGTTTAATCCAAAATCATATTCTATTATTAAGAGGACAGCATGTCAGTAAGACCCCGTAGCACTGGAGCCATTCTCAGCACTGCTTTTCATTAAAAAAATTAAAATAAAAAGACTTTTTCCAGTCATTTTTCAAAGCAACTTTGAACTCCTAGACATGAAAGGAAAATACGTTGAAATTGTTTACTATTCTATCCCCAACACACAAAATAGGTTATTGCAAACTTCATAATCATAATTAGAATTTGCCTGGGAAGCTTAGGAGGGAGTCCTAGGTTAGGAGGCAAGAGAGCTTGGTCCACTTGATTCCTTGGTTATATATTGTTCAGTTTAAACCCAAGTCTTTTAAGCTTCCTTAGACCAAGAGCACAAAGCTCAGATTGTCTTTTGGCATTTTAAGTGTAGGAGCAACTTTCTGGTTGATCATGTGTCTTTGGACTGCTAACTGGATAATTCATCAATTTAATAAAAGCAAAGGTATTTATTTATACTCATTTTTTTTGTCAGCCATGGGGTTTGACCTCTAGACCTGGGCACTGTCCCTAAGCTCTTCAGCTCAAGGCTAGTGCTCTACAACTTGAGCCAGAATGCCACTTCTGGTTTTATGCTGGTTAATTGGAGATAAGAAGCTCATGGACTTTTCTGCTCAGACTGACTTTGAACCACAATCCTCAGATTTCAGTCTCCTGTGTAGATAGGATTACAGGCATGATCCCCCAGGGCCCAGCATAAGAACTGGTTTTTTGTTGTTGTTCTTGTTGCTGTTGGGGTTTTTTTGTTTTTGTTTTTGTCAGTGGTCCTGGTTCTTGAACCCTGAGCCTGGGCTCTTCAGCGCAGGGCTAGTGCTCTACCACGTTGAACCACAGTGCCACTTCCAATACTCATTTTTATTCTAGCTATATTCAAACATATCTTCGTCTTTCCACCAAAGGAACCTACTGTAGAAAAAGATGCCTTTAGGCAATAACAGCAGGCCCCTCTAAGGAAAAATATTCTATTATTGGAACAACAACAACAAAATCTTCAAAGCCTGGAACCACATAATACATGAGAAGAGGTTTTTACTGAGTAGCGTAATTATTGTCTTAACTTTTAGCATAAAAATTGTTTCTAGCTGGGCCTGGTGGCTCACACCCGTAATCCTAGCTACTTAGGAGTCTGAGATCTGAGGATCAAGGTTCAAAGTCAGCCTGGGCACAAAAGAACCTGAGACTCTTATCTCCAATTAACCTCTAGAAAATGGGAAGTGGGGCTTAGCTAAAGAGTAGGGTGGTAGCCTTGAGCTGAAGAGCTTAGGGACAGCGCCTGAGATCGAGTTCAAGCCCTATGATCCAAAAAAAAAATTGTTTCTAGATGCTGAATGAGTACCTGTGTGTACACACACACACACACACACACACACACACACACACACACACACATATATGAGCACAAAAGGTTGGTTTGTGAAACATGATCAGCAACTTATTCCATGTCAAGACAACAAAACTGAATGCTTACTTTTGGGAGAAATGATGGGAGCCATGAGGAAATGGTATGACAATGGGATAAAGGACATGAAACTTTACCAAATACAACAATAATCAGTTATTTAGCTGAGAGTTTGTACCATTGACTAAGCAAGCAGAGTTTAGCTGGGTTGATTAATATATCTGTGGTTTTCTATAGGCTATAGTTGTGTTTGCATCTCAGATATCAGCCAAGTGCTTGTCCAAACATCAAGGCTGATTTTAGCTATATAACTGGGATCATGATGAGATGATGATGATGATGATGAGATGATGATGATGATGATAATGATGGAGTAAGTCAATTCTGTTTTACAAAATTCTTCTGCCAGACTATTTCTGCAGCCTACTCCTAGGACATGGCAGAAGAACTCAATGAAAGATAAACAAGTGTCTTTTCAAGCCTTTGCATGGGCTGTATCTGCTGTCATTCCATTGGCTAAAATAAGTCACATTGCTCCTTTATATTCAGAGGATGAACAAATGACCACTACTTCTCTAAGAAGAGGAAGTTAGATTTTTCAGCCAATTTTGTGGGTACAAGGAGAGAGGTAAAATAGCAGGGCCACAGATCTACTACTTCTGCTACAGAACCAAATTGGTTAGACTCTGATTCTAGCACTGACACCCCATAAACCATTCATTCAGAAACCCCCTAACTATTCTGGGTCCCTAACTATTCTTAGGACAAGCATTTAAGGAAAAGACACAGTAGGAAACAGACAGAAAAGGAATAGAGATGGAGAGAGGAGATAGTCAGAGGAATTGGGTTGTGTTCTTCACTATCATAAGAGCAAATTTCCTCTGGCAGTTTCATGAGCTGGATTATGTATAGAAGAGTTTACACATAAGAGCTATGTCAGAATGCATTTGGCTTTTGACTAGAAATAAAATTTAAAATGTAAATGTATGCTAGGAACTACGCTTGGGAAATCATATAAACTCTAACTTCTGTTTATTCAGTATTTGGATATACTTAGCATTTTGACTGCCTTGTCCTTGACTCCAACATCTTTCCTCCCCTGTGTAAGTACAGTCCCTCTTGCAACAAACACTTTGCAATCCAGTCCTGATTATCATAAACTCCAGATGCCTAGACTGATGGGATCTACAGAAAATATTAATTGAATGTATAACTAGATAGCAAAAGAATGTCAAGGAGAGAATAAACTACACACAAAGAAAGAAACCACTGGAAGGTCTTTGTTTAAGGTGGCACCAGCAGTATCTCCTGGGAACATGGCAGAAATGCAAAGACTCATAGTCCATCCCTCCAGAATTCCTGAATCCAAATAAATAAATAAATAATCCTAAGTGTTTTGGAGTTCATTTACTAGAGAAAATCCCTAAGCCTATCAATCATTAATGAAAAGACTCAGGCCATTTCTACAATGCCCAGATTTTAAAGTCCAAACTCCTACAAAAGTGATTGTCACATTATTGTTTTGTAATTGTTGGAATCCTGCCTTTTCAGCCCACACCCAGGGCCTCTCTTGTTTGTTCTGTTGCACCTGTTTAATCTAGTATGTTCTTTTACCTATATTAATCACTTGTCATATCAGATTCTCAGTTCCTTGTTTTCCACAGTAGCACACACAGGGTCTAGAACCTATCAGATGTCCAGAAATGTATTTTTGATAAATTCATCCAAATAATGGAAAAAAAACAAGTAGGTAGTCTTAACTAACAAGAGATATGAGGGCTGGGAATATGTCTTAGTGGCAGAGTGCTTGCCTAGCATGCATGAAGCCCTGGGTTCAATTCCTCAATACCACATACACAGACAAGGCTGGAAATAGAGATGTGACTCAAGCGGTAGAGTGCTAGCCTTGAGCAAAAAGAATCTCAGAAACAGTGCCCAGATCCTGAGCTCAAGCCCCAGTACTAGCAAAAAAAAAAAAAAAAAGAAGAAGAAGAAGAGAGAGAGAGAGAGAGCTTCAACAGATTTCATGATTCTGTATCATTGACCAAATAATGATTCAAATGACGTAACTGGAAAGCACAAGGAACACTTAGTAAAGAGCAGTCTATCTGTAAATCCTTTTCTCTCTTCTTTTAGAACTAAAAATATGTATTATTAATTAACAAACCACCACAATATGCTAAAAATTATCATGAAAGCTTTTTGAACAATTTAAAACTCTTTAAACAATATCCTATGCAGGGCATGTGTGGCTCACACTTGTAATCCTACCTACTTGGGAGGCTGAGATTTGAGGATCAGGTTGGAAGCCAGCCCTGGCGGGAAAGTCCTTGAGAATCGATCACCAATTAACCACCAGAAAAGTAGAAGTCGCGCTGTGGCTCAAAGTTGTAGAGCACTAGCCTCGAGTGAAAAGTCCTACAACAGACACAACAAAAAATAACATACCAACAGCTGATATAACTACCTTTATATATGAAATAGTTAAAACTCAAAGTGAATAAATGAGCAGCCCCAGGTCATGTTTGGTAAAATGTAAACCTTCTGTGCTTACTATGAAGAAGAATCTTATAAATCCCCAAGTGAAATAGCCATTTTGTGTGGGCCTATGGCAGCACTTTCTTTTATAGTTGCCTTCTCAGATCTATACTACTAGATATTGCTAGATATTTGCCCTAAAGATCAAAGTTACTTTTATTTTTATTTTAAGTAAATATAATTATTTAGGACAATCTGCCAAAAACACGAATGCATGCATTATGCCACTCTACTTGATATGAAGCAACAGGATTTATAATCACTATCAATTAACTGTTTGCCTTCTATATTCTCATGCACTATATTTCCATCCCTCTTTCTCTCCCTCCCTGTTTTTTTCCTTCCTTCCTTCCTTTCTACCTTCCTTTCTTCCTTCCTTCCTTCCTTCTTCCCTTCCTCTAGTCTCCCTTCCTCTGTTCTTCTCTTCATCCCTTTCCTTTATTTTGTTGTTTTTGGAGAGTGAAGGAATAAATCTTCCAACTTATTTCTTTTATGTCTGGAGTATTTCTCACTATGACCTAGAAATCCTCCTTTATTTACACCTTTTTACACCTTTATTTATATTTCAGTTGCCAGTGGCAACCTGGAATTACAAGGCTGAACATAAAGCTGTGTTTTACTGAAGTGGTTTGTAATTTTGAGCTTCAGTTCATGGTCACTGGTAATCATTTGTCCATAGATTTCACAGCTGCACTGGGTTATGGAAGAATTCAAACTGGCTGAATTTATTTTTCGAGTAGGACTCTAAATGCTTTTACCAATTCTTGAATGTTTTTTTTTCTCTATTTGTCTTGTATACTAAGTTCACAGTGATAATTTAAAAAATTTTGCCAGTCCTGGAGATTGAACTCAGGGCCAAGGCACAGTCTTTGGGTTTTTTTCTCAAGGCTAGCACTCTACCATGTGAGCAACCACAACTCCACTCCCAGTTTCTCTGTATATGATATCCAGGAATTGAACCCAGGGCTTTGTGCATGGTAGGAAAGTACTCTACCATTAGGCCATGCTTCCAGCCCCAGTAATTCAATAGGCTGGTAATGGTTTGCATTTCCAATTCAATTGGCAGACATTTTTTTCCTTCAACAGACCCCATGAATTTTAGCTTCCTTACACAACTCAGAAGGTATGAATAGAGTTTTCCTAATTCCCATTTCAAAGAGACTTCTGACTTTCCACAAGGACTTACCTTACTCAACATTCTGAGGTCTTTTCTCCTTTCTTCTTAGAATGTTAAACCCTAGCCAACAAAATGGCTAGAGCCAGCCATAACAATAGCCATTCTACTACTATACCGAGTGTCTGGTTTAATTCTTTTGTTATTTCTATGACTTGGGGGTTTTATTTTCTTATATTTAAACCAGCTATAATTTTAAATGCATGTGTTCTGTTTTGTTTAGCATTTCCCTGTGGCTGGAATGCAAAAAGAATCTCTCAGCTAGATTGATTTAAAGTCTCATTGCAATTTATTCTGAGGAAACTTAAAGGAAAACAAATAAATGAAAACTGGGGTGGTTAGATTTATAATAGTCTGACTTCCCACATGGCATGTTGCAACAGTCTTCAGGTAACTTATCTGACCCAACATTGTACTTTTTGTACAATCCTGTTATTTGTATTCTCAGTTGAAGAAAAATTCATGAGACTTTTCTAAATAGGAAGATGAGGTTTTATAAGGTTGCTGAGGGTAGTTCTGAAATTACTATTCTGTGATTATATTTAAGAAGCTTTTTCTTACCAAGACGGGTGTGGGGGTGTGGGGGGGGAGGGAAACGGGTACCAAGACATGTGAAAGGGTATCAATGTATGTGAATTAATGCACCTTCTATCTGGCAAATATCATGTAACCCTTTTACTAATTACAATAAAAAAAAATAATAAAGCAAAAAAAAGAAGCTTTTTCTTATCATTTTAAATATCTGTTTAACAAATTGCTGATGCTGAATATAGTCCCTTGCAATGATTCTTTATAAATTTTATTTTTCACTATATCCAGAATTCTGCATTTTTCTTCTTTGTATTTTTTAGTATATTAGATTCAGGATTCATTTTAGAATGCTATTTGCATGTTAAAATAAAATAATCACATTACTATAAAAATGAGAAATAGAAAAAATAAAAAATAATCTTAACCTAATTTATGTTTTAATGCTTCCTTTCAAAGTAGTTGTACTATCTTAAAACATTCTTATAGTTACAGCTAGAGAATATATACAGTAGCAGACTTTGTCATATATAGCAGTACTATTAGGGTAATTGTTTCACAACACGTACCATATCATAATTATTTTCCCTGTTTCCAATACAATTTTTCCCAATACTATTTAGTTGTCTATACATTTCTTCAAGTAGAAGCCTTATGATTCACTTTACTGAAATGATAGTATTTTACTTGTTTTTTGTTGCTTTCTCTCATTTTTTATCTCACTATTTTCCCTTATCTTTAACAGTAAATTTCAGAATAATTGGAATAAGATAATTATAATTCCTTGTTGCCAAACTATATCCCAAAGGTAAGGAGATGCAAGTTAAATGAGTTAAAAGATGTTGGTAAGGGGCCAGGAGCATGGCTTCTTGGTAGAGTGCTTGCCTAGCATGCAGGAAACCCTGGGTTCTATTTCTCAATACCACAAACACAGGGAAAAAAAATGCCAGAAGTGGTGCTGTGGCTCAAGGAGAGCATTAGCCTTGAAAAAAAGAGCCCAAAGACAGTGCCCAGGCCCTAAATCCAAGCCCCCGGACTGGCAAAAAAAAAAAAAAGTCAGTATTAAATTTTAAATACACACACCAGATTCTCCCAGAGAAGGGAAAAGGTATAACAAACTTAAAATGTCCAGCGAGAAATAACATTGTATACATAAAATAAGAAAATTATAGTGGCTTAAGTGGAAGGGTGCTAGCATTGAGCAAAGTATCCAAGGACAGTGCCCAGGCCCTGAGTTCAAGTCCCGCGACTGGCCAAAAAAGAAAAAAGAAAAAGAGGAAAAAAAAGAAAATTATATAAATATTGCATATTCTATGACATTGATTGGTATTGGTTCTCTTTTCAAAAATCATGTCAGCATGTATGTGAGTTTTTTTCTGATTTCTCTATTCTACAGATTTGGGTATGTTATGCATTTGTTTCAATTTCATTCAAAAACAAACTTCTTTTTTTATTTATTTAATTTTTTTGCCAGTCCTGGGCTTGAGCTCAGGGCCTGAGCACTGTCTTTGGACTTTCTCAAGGCTAGAGCTCTACCACTTGAGCCTCAGCAACACTTCTGGCTTTTTTCTATGTACATGGTACCAAGGAATCAAACCCGGGTCTTCGTTCATGCTAGGCAAGCACTCAACCACTAGGCCAAACTCCCAACCCAAAACAAACTTCTTTTTAAATCATGGATTATAAAAATACTTTGTCAGAATAAAACCCAAAAGACAATGAAAGTTAGTCATTAGTGGCTCATACCTGTAATCCTAGCTACTTGAAAGTTGAGTTCTGGGAATTTAGGTTCAAACCAAGCCCTAGCAGACCATCCTGAGAGACCAGGAGAGACTCCTTATCTCCAACTAACCAGCTAAAAACCAGAGGTGGGGGAGTGCTAGCTATGAACATTAAAAAGCCAAGTGAAAATCTAAAGCCTGAATTCAAGCCCTGGTACTAGCAAATTTAAAAAGAAGAATGATTACAACTGAATTGAATCCAACATATAAGTTTTAAAGAAAGAATTGCTTATAGTTATTTTCAGAGACAGAGAGAGAAAAATATCACTTTTCTAAATGATTCTTTCTCCAATTGCTTCCTCAGAAATTTGGTAGTTAAAGGAAAAGCATGAAACACTCCCTCTCCATTTTAGGGGGAACTTTGGCTCATCTCCAGAGGGAGAGGAAAACCTCCATAAGAATACCAACTATCTATGAAAAACAAAATTAATATACATGCATATATATATGATTACTGTACCAATAATGAGAAAGCCAAGAATTATCAACTACATGAGAGTGTGTAGGAAATATATGGTTTCAGAATTTGACCTGATAGCATAATAGCCAATTGCAAAAGCAAATAATCATGGTAAACTTAAGATCCAGTATCCACCACATCAATCTAGGTGATCAACCACATGTAGACAGCATCCTCAGTAAGGGGACTACTTGGCTCTGCACACCCACCAATGTATGCTAATCTGAGATATAACAGAATAGCTATAGAATATTTTTACCGAAACATATTTATCCTTCATCTAGTCCAATCTATAAATTTATAACTTCTAATTTTTAAGAAACACAACTTTTCAAGTGTGAAAGTAAATGATACCAGGGCTAATATTTCTGTTAAAAAAATAACTGGACAAGACTCCAAAGTGGCTGAGAGCGTGGCCTAGTGGTAGAGAGCTTCATGCACAAAGCCCTGGGTTCAATTCCTCCATACTATGTATGCAGAAAAAGCTGGAAATGGTATTGTGGCTCAAGTGGTAGAGCACTAGCCTTGAGATAGCCCAAGAATAGTACTCAGGCCTTGAGTTTTGCAAATGATTCAGCCAACATTATAAAGATGGACAAGAGCTAACACCATATGTAGCAAAAGATTGTTTTCAAGTGTTTGGATTTTGTTAGTTGCTGTTTGTTTTTACCTTTAACAACCCTGGAGTAAGTATCCTTATATCTTGGTGTTTTTATTTCCATCAGCCAGATTTTCAAAAACAAAGTTTCAAGATCAAAAACTATATATGCTTTTTTTCTGTTTGTAGATTATATCAATTTATTGCTTGATATTTGAAAATGTCTCTGGGCTGACAAATGTAATTTGACTTGGTGCCAAGAAAAAATAAATCAGGAGACCTTTTTTGAATTTCTGATTTCTCTTGATAAATAAGACTGACAATCATTAAGTAAACTAAATTGTTAGCATTTTCATTAAACAGAACCTACCCTCATCCACCTCCTTCCTACTTCTTTCACATAGCCTGCTTTTTGTACTTCCATAATTTTCTTGTTTTCTATAAAAAATGAGTTTGCAACCCTCCAGAGTATTGATGTAAGAGGCTTTCTTGGAATGAATCATCCATTTCCCTGAATACTTTCAATATTTATATACAGTGAACAGCATTTAGTTTATAAGAATAAGTGATCTATAAGGGAGGAACCCACAACTCTAACAAGAAATAGAATAACCAATTCAATTGTGTGTGTGTGTGCATGCACATGCATGTATATGTTGTGTTGTATTATGTTTACCTGTGGTCTTAGGTTGGAACCCAGGGCTTAACGAATGTGAATGTAAACCATTCTACCACTTGATCCTCACCTCCAAGTTCTTTTTCTTGCATTTTCTTTTTGAGATAGGGCCTTACTGACTTTGTGAAGGCTGGCATCAAGCTTACCCTCTTGCTGCCTGTACCTCTGTGGTAGCTCGGATTATAGGTGTACACCATCAAACCTGCCTGCAACTTAAAACTAAATCATTAGTAACTGTATAACTCACTTTCAAGGAGTAACATAGATGGGGTACTTCATGTAAACCAGGAAGCAGTGACTTAGTTTATAATACAATAAAATCTACAACTGCCTAATGATTTAAAACAAAAAAAAGAAAAAGAAAGAGAGAAGGATCCAATAAAGTTATAATTTAGCTGCAACTGGGTCAATGATTTTAAATTGTTAAAAAAAATTGCTAAAATTAAATTAACAAAATTATCTTTATTGGAGTTAAATTACCAAAATATTTTAAAAGTTTTGTTTTAGGATTTGTTTGCTTTCTTTTTCCTGTCTTTTCTTTTCTTTTCATAGTAATAAAATAAACAGCACTTTCGGAACACAATGGAGCCTTGTCAACCAGTGATCTCTAATCAAACGGAAGCCATTTGCAAGGACGGGGACAATATATTCATAGCTAAGCTCCTCCAGCTCAACCTAAGTGAAAACAGCAATGCATTGTGTTCTCAAAATAAAGTCCCTTGCTTTTCTCCCTTTCTTCACCTTCCTTGGCAAGGAAACTAATCCTATGTGTTATTGGATTGAGACGAATTAATGAGGAGGCATGATGCTGTCACAACTCAGGCTGAGATTCCACACATCCACCTAAATTGCTGAGATAGCAGGAAAATTGTTCTGTATGCTTCAGTGATGTGCGTTGTAAGCTAGAGCTGGACTAAGAGGGTAGAGTTGTATGTCCAGTACCACTATATCATCATGCAGGGCTGAGTACCCCATTCCCTTGTTGCCTTTCCTTGTTGGCCTAATGGCATTCTTGTTGTAAAATACCTTGAATGGTATGTTTGGAGGGAATAGATAACAGCCAGTACTCAGGGTGCTATTTTTATTAGCTATCCTTTGATGAAAAACAAAGCCATTCAAACAAAATCTATATTCTATTATCTGATCTTCTTGGGCCTTGCTTGTTGTTTTTCGGAGCTTGCAAAAATTTTTTTTCAGGTTTATGAAGGCAGTTCGTTATATAAACCTTGAGCATACATTCCTAGGAGACCTAGTTAATCCTCAGAGTCAAATGAATTCATCTGTCTGCAATAAAATAAACCAGGATGATCAATTGCCGTTCATCTGTTCATGTCAATTAGTTTTCCACCAGCTTACCAAATAACTCTTAATCTCACAACTTCAAGGACTTTTAGAATCTGATCAAATAACTAAAACTTGGGGAAAATATTTTTCTTGTATAGAATCTTGAGGGAACAGAATTAACCCTGTCCAGACAGAGATGCCCTAGGACTGACTTCACTCAGAATGGCTGTGGTCTCATGACTAAGCCCCAGAGGCTGCACTGAAAGGTATAGATGGAGGATATGAGGCTAGGATGGGGAAAACAGTAGAAGCACAACTTAGAGAATAATCAGGGAGATGAAGTTGCCTAGGGGTGGGTCATATTGAGATTGTCCAGAGTTACTGACAAATGCAGGGTCTGGGACCCCACCCAAACCCCTTGAACCAGAGTTGAAATACACATCTCAGTGATCTAGTTACCCTTCAAAGGTTGAGACTTGTTGAAATGTGCCTAGGGGTGGGTCCTATTGAGATTGTCCAGAGTTGCTGATAAATGCAGGGTCTGGGACCTCACCCAAACCCCTTGAACCAGAGTTGAAATACAGATCTCAGTGATCTAGTTACCCTTCAAAGGTTGAGAATTGTTGAAACTTGTCTTGGATTCTATAGAACATACTCATAAAAATATGTGGCAAGACCAGTGCTCATGGCTTATACCTGTAGTCTTAGTTCCTCAGGATGCTGAGATCTGATGATCCGAGTTCAAAGCCAATCCATGCAGGAAATCAGTGAGACCCTTACCTCCAGTTAATCACCAGAAAAAATGGAAGTAGAACTATGGCTTAAAATGGTAGAGCACTAGCCTTGAGAAAAAAAACCTCATGGACAGCACACAGGCCTGGATTTCAAGCCCTATGATCAAAAAAAAAAAAAAGTTGAGGGCTGGGAGTTTGGCCTAGTGGTTAAAGTGCTTGCCTAGCATGCACGAAGACCCAGGTTCAATTCCTCAGTACCACATACATAGAAAAAAGTCAGAAGTGGTGGTGAGGCTCAAGTGGTAGAGCTCTAGCCTTGAGAAAGCCCAAGGACAGTGCTCAGGCCCTGTGCTCAAGCCCAGGACTGGCAAAAAAAAAAAAAAAAAGTTGAGAATTAGCAAGAGAAATTACTTGCAGATTTTAAGGACATTACCGATCCCCCTCCCGCAACCTGCCCTGGAACTCAGAGGGATTTTTTTAATATTAAAAAAAAATTTTAGTGGTGGAAGTCAAACTTTATTAACAATATATTTTAAGAAAAGTGCCTCAACGCTAATAACAGGCAAGAGAAAAGCAGATCATCCTTATGTTTTCTGCTTGCCATTCACATAAACAGAGAGAATTCATTTAAAATTCTGAATTTTCATTGGAGCTCCAGTAGCAGAATTTCCCAGCTGGCAGTTCTCTCTGCTGCCCCTTTCTTCACTTCACTGCTACCCCAGAATCCCAATTTTAACAATGATTTTATGACTAGGGTTGCCATATAAGTCTGCATGTGGAGAAAGATTCCCCTGACATTTAAAAAGCCTGAAATTCTCCACAGTCTATAAAATAGAGAAATTAAAAGACATTTAAAATGTAGCTAACAAGTCAATAAAAGTTGCAATGAAAAAAAGGAATAAAAGTAAGGAAGTGATTAAAAAAAAAAGAAAAGCCAAAATAAAAGTTGAACTGCTTGCGTGAGCATGTTCACCAATAAAAATGCATCAAGCGTCTCTTTGAAAGCATTCATGAGGTTTGAGGTGTAGCTTATTGGGTAGAGTATGTTTAGCATATAGAAAGGCGCTGGGACTAGTTCTCAGTGATGAAGAAAATAAAAGAAATGAGATGAATGAAAAAGGAGAGAGGGGAGGGGAAGGGGAAGGTGGGAGAAGAGATCAGAGAGAGAAGGAAAGGGGAAGATGAGAGAAAGGCAAAGAGCAGCAAAAGATTCAGTGCTGACATCCAGTTTCTGGCTTGGACCATAATTCAACTCAGCTCTCCCCAGCTGGACTCATGCTTAACTTAGACACTCTTCAGCAAGCAATAGTTTCCAAACCCAAGTACAAGAACTTCAGATGAGTGTGTACCACCTCTAGAACCTTCTTTTTCCAAATGTATCTATGTGACAGTGTTCACAGATGTATTCATTTGCCCATACCCAAATCAAAGACCCACTTATGCCACATATAACCTAAACTTGACTCTCAGCTATGAAAACAAAAAATGAAATGTCTTACTAAACTTTTTTTCTCTATAGATGCATGGCCAATGGATGTTATTTTAAATAATTTACTCCTCTCCCTACCCTTCATATATCTCTTTCAAAGAGTGTCACATGGCTGGGCATGGAACTCGAAACAATTTCAAATTATTCTCTCTCTTGATGTCTCCTAGCTGCAGACAGACTTGGAACAAGAATACCAAGACAAGTTCAAAAGACTGCCTCTTGAGATTTTGGAGTTTGTACAGGAAGCTATGAAAGGGAAAATCAGTGAAGATAGCAATCACGGCTCAGCCCCTCTCTCCTTGGCTTCAGACTCTGGAAAAGTGAACCAGAAGCCTCCCTCCAGCGAGGAGGTGGAAGGGGAGAACCCAGCAAGAGAGTTTGATACTCCCCTGTGATTGTTCCTGCCAAGGCCTTACCAGAAATGCATGGCCACTCAAGCTCCCATAGACTCTCTAGAAAGATCACTGCCTAGGACTATTTTCCTGAGAAGCATCCCTTAGCCTGAAATTCTCATCAAAGGGAGAGGTCTGAAAGGATTCACGTCAAGGTCCTACACCCAGGCTCCAAGCGTCATGTGGCAACTACTGCAGTGAAGAACACACGTATGTGGGATTCGTTTTGTTTTGTTTTGTTGTTTTCTTTCTTTCCAATAGTAAATTCAAAGCAGGCAACACCCAGGCTCCGCAGAACACTTAATCAAGGACCAGTGTCTCTTCTTTCTGAGGAGATTTTGAACTCATGTTTGTTTTTCTGTTTGAAGCTCCGTTGTAAAGTACTTCAAAGTAGTAGAAATAGATTGAGAAATCCATAAGGCTGTTAAACACTATCGATCATTCAACTTAAAGGTTTCTTTTTTTCTAACTGCCAAACTCTATGTTTTCCAGTTAATATGACTATTTCATCCTTTGATTTGCAAGCACTGGTGGCTTGCAGTTTGCTAATTTATTTTGCTATCATAGAGGCTTCAGTTTATTTGTTGTTGATATGGCTTTATTAGCTTCCATAGTGACTCAATAAGCTGGTTTCCTTTTAAAAAATTAAAAAATAATAACTTATGTCCTTGCCCCAGTGAATCCATCACCAAGACTTAGCAATACATTTGGTTGCATGAACAAGTTGGTTGCATGCTTTCAGGTGCAACCTGAATTGAGTATTTGCACTCAGAGTCTGGGTACACATTAATTGTTGGCCTGAAATGATCAAATTGTTACAAATGGTCCATTCTGTTTAATTTTTTTTAATGTGTTGATATATATTAAGTAGAAATTCAATCAGAATGAACCGGTCCTGATGGTTATTTCACTATCAGATGTTTTTATAGTTCATTTATTTTTAATATAGAAAGATTAAATATTTATCTAAATACCCAGACCCATATCATATACAAATGCTATGTGTTCTCCATGTATGTAGATATGCATTTAGCTATGTAAGTACACACACGCTGTGTGCACAAATGTGGATATGTGTTTATCAATTGGAAATTACCCAAATCTCTTCCACTTGAAACCAAATTCACGGACAAACGGATAGAGAAGAAAAAGATCAAGTAACTAGATTACATCAGTGTTAAGATCTATGATAACTGTAAGAAAACATTGATGAAGCTGTGTATGCAATTTAAAGTAGATTTAAAACTTAGAATATGAATCTGGTAGATATTTTACAGAATAAAAATGATTTTTCAATATCAGATGTTAAGCTTGCTGCAATGCTCAGAATAGACAACATGTATAGGTCAGTTATTTGGAAATTTATCACTATCTTCCATAGTTTTTAAGTCTAACCAATTTCAGTTTAATTCTAAGATTTTAAAACTTTTGATTATGTATTTAGTATGTACATATGATATGCTTAACCATGTCTCTTTTAAGTTCCTATTTTAAGTGGTATAAAAAAGTAAATTATATCATGCTAAAACTGATCAAATTATTAATAAATGTCTGAAGAAAGAATATATAAAAATAATTTATAGAATCATACAGAAAGTATGGATGCTAGAGAAGCCAGATGACCAGTTTTATTTTAGTTTAAAATAAACCTGTTGGATTGTAGCCTAGCAAGAAATTTAACACTGCAAATGTAAAAGTTATGTCCTCAAAGGTGTGTCTCAAGAATTTAATATTTTTATGGAAATCATTTTATTTAATGTTAAGCAATAAGTAGGAATCACAATTAAGTTTTCAGCAAAATGCAGGCTTAGTTCAAACATTAGGAAAAAGTGTTTCATTTAAAATATATATATATATAGTGAGACACAAGGGAAAATCACTTCATCTTTGGAGATGATTATATTTTGAGCAGAAGGATTTAGAGTGTTAGACACTTAATAAAACTGAACTTCCACTGAAAGAGAAATCATTTATGCATCATTGTACTTTTTGCACTTTGAAAGGACAGCATATATCATAAAGAAGGAAAAGTGGTCAAAATCAAAGGCTATGGTTTTACAAACAAAATTACAGACTGTCTAAAACTGTGAAAGAATGAAGGAAAAAATGGCATTCAGAACCAAACACAATGGTAATTACTACAGAACATTGTATCACATCTTAGTCCAGAGACAGACTGAAGTTCTAAAACCTTGACTTCTACAAAACTGTCTTGGTATTTGGATTTCATTTATCTTAGTAATTCTAGTCATTTTCCAATATGTTTGTATCTGGCCTATTTACTGTAATCACATTTTTATATCTGTACAATGACACTTTTTGCAGTTGTGGGGTAATGTGGAACTCTGTGTACCTTGCATCATTGAAACTACTAGGGTGATACTATTATTTAATAATATTAACATTACTTGAAAATAGACAAAGTTAAAGAAAAAGGGTCTCTACAATGTGCGGTTTTGTGCCTTTATGTGTTTGCCTTGTTCTTTGTTGAATGTGTACAATTATGTGCTGTGGTTTTTCTTCCAATAGCGAGTAGAGTTGTGTATTAAATTAGACTGTATCTCTGACACCTGTACACTACTGAGAACAGCGTGGTTTCAACCATGTAAACCAGTTTCCCAAGTTCTATTGACATGCCATGTGTTTTTGGGTTCCAGCATTTCACTGCAACATTTCAGGACCACCATACATTACTTGCTACTCCTATAATAGATAAGCACTTATTAAGTAATTCTGAAAGAAAGGGCCATTGCTTGCATTCCTTTGAATCTAATGTCGCGCTGGTGCACTGTATTAATATTGTTAGTGATGGATTGTACATTGTGACTTTTGCCTCTTCAGAAGAAAACAAAGAGATAGGACAAAGTATCTGAAGCTCTTCAAGTGTACATAGTTTGGTTCTTCTATCTCAAATTATTTAAAATGCATTATTCACATTTTTGTAATAATTCTATGCAATTTTGTGGCATGATGTTTCTTCCACTTGTAATTTTATGTGCTTTCATCACAGATCCAAAGGAAACAATAAAAATTTCTTAACACAATGCAGCTGTTATTTCTTGGAATCAGAACCATGGGATTCATCATTTACATGTGAATCCCACCCTCTCCATAGAGTAATCACTTAGTAATATTACATAATACATTGTCCATCAAGCTATCAGTGTGAAGGAAAAATGAGCAATTGATACATAAATGGTGGCACTAACTCAATGCTCCAGCATTGTTCTGGCTCCTCCATGATAAGAAAGTCAGTCACACAGAACTGAGTCTGTATGGCCCATATCACCCGCTCCAGCCCTTCTATCAGTGAACACATCCAGTGTCAATTCAGTTGCATCTCAGACTTAAGCTATTCTGTGTTTTCAAGTTGGTGCCTATGACTGACAAAAAAAGATAAGTTATCAATTTCCAATTTCTGAGACATGGTAGAGAAAATGAGAGTCACCTTGGAACCAAGGGGGACAAACCAGTTCTTTTTTCCCCTCAAAAGAAACCTCTCACACCTGACATTTAAGGGCAGTCATTTATTTGGAACTTCTGGATATTTATTTTTCTAGTCATAGCTTTACTGAATAATAATTTACATATGAAGTTCATCATTTTGAAGTATACACTACAGTGATTTTGATGTGGCCTCGTATATCAGTCTTCACTTTCTAAATCCAGAATATTTGATCACCTCAGAAAGAAACCATATACCAATGAACAGTTGCTTTCTACCACTTACCCTACTATATAATCTCTTCCTTTCCCTAGACCACAGAAACCACCAATCTACTTTTTCCTCTCTGTGAATTTACCTGTTCTTAATATTTCCTGTAATTCTACTTATAGGTTATATAGCTTTTAGTGTCTGGTTTCTTTCACTTAACATACAGTTAAAAATTGGTATGTGCTGGGGCCAGGAGTTTGGCCTAGTAGTAGAGTGCTTGCCTAGCATGCACGAAGACCTGAGTTCGATTCCACAGTACCACATACCTAGAAAAAAAGCCGGAAGTGGTGCTGAGGCTCAAGTGGTAGAGCTCTAGCCTTGAGAAAAATCCAAGGACAGTGCTCAGGCCCTGAGCTTAAGCCCAGGACTGGCCAAAAATAAAAAATAAAAATTGGTATGTGTTGCAGAATGTCTCAACATGTCATTCTTTTCTAATGGTAGAAGAATGTTTCATTGGGTGCACAATTTTCCACTCATCCTTGGATACTTGAGCTGTTCCCACCTTGTAATTGCTATGAAGGACACGTCCATGAATATTTATGGCATGCTTTTTTTCTGATTTCAGTTCTTTTGAGTGTATGCCTAGCAATGTAATTCCTGAGATGTACTGGTAACTATGCTTAACTTGCTGAGGAGCTATTGAACTGTCTTCCAAAGTGGATGTACCACTTTGTCAAAAATGTATGAGGTTTCCAATTTCCTCACACCTTTGCTCACTTTTGTTGCTCTGTCTCTTTAACTATTCATGTTCTAGTGGGTATAAAGCAGTATCTCACTGCAGTTTTAATTTGCACTCTAGCAATTAAGGATGACATATAGTGTTAAATACGTTTATATCTTCTTCGGAGAAATGTCTATTCAAATTGTTTGTTTTAAAATCAAGGTCCCCTTTTGATTATTTGTCTCAATCTTATTGTTGCCTATCTATCTCAAAACTTTAACTAAAGAAACCTCTCCCCATGGCTACTAAACAGGTGTAGGATTTTAAGGAAATAGTGCAAGTTGTTTTCCACAGAAATCTAGAATGTCATTTGTCTGCTTATTTACTCAATTTTTTTATTGTCAGTTGTGGGACTTGAATTCTGGGCCTAGGCATGGTCCCTGAGCTCTTCCGCTCAAGGTTACTGCCCTATCCCTTGAGCCACAGTGCCACTTTTGGTTTTCTGGTGATTAATTGAGATAAGAGTCTCACCTTTTTAGTGCCCGGGATAGCTTTGAATCATGATTCTCACATCTCAGCCTCCTGAATAGCTAGGATTACAGATGTGAGCCACCACGTCCAGCTTACTCATTTAATTTTTTTACATTAAATGTCAAATGTTTCAGTTCCCCGATATCTTCCTTCCTCCCAAATGCAAGGTGAAAAAAATGTCTGATTAATATAGATTATATTCCCTGGGATTCTTTGAGTTTCTTATGGCAGGAAATTCATTAGGAATAAGTGACAAGACAGTCCCTATTTCAGAAAGGTTAAAAGCAAAAGTGTTTCTTCAAATCAGAATGTCACTTCCTTCCTCCTCATCCTCCTCCTCCTTTCTCCTCTTCTTCCTCCTTATCTGCCTTTTCATTCTTCTCAATCTCCAAGAAACCCAAAAGTCAGCCTCTGGACAGCACTGAATTCAGGGTAACAGCAGTCCTAGACCAAGAAAATATCAGAAAAAAAAAAAACCGTAAATGTGCACTGATTTGACTCATAATGAAGTCTCTTAACAGTACATTTCTTCTTCTTTCTGTACCTGTTTGTCACAGATAAGGGATTTGCTTCCCATCTGGATGCCCAGTGGCTCACATCTGTAATCCTAGCTACTGAGAAGATTGAGATACGAAGATCATTGTACAAATCCAGCCTGGCAAGAAAAGTCCGTGAGACTCATTATTTCCATCTGACTACCAAAATGCCAGAAATAGAGGAACAGCTCAAGTGGTAGACTGCTAGCCTTGAACAAAAAAGCTAAAGGATAGTAAGCAGGACCTGGATTCAAGCCCAATACATACACACACACACACACACACACACACACACACACACACATACACACACACGCACATATTTTTTCCCTCAAGCTCTAGTCTGTTCAGGTTTGTGTCTTCTATTCCTTCATCTCCAGATTTAGACTATTTTATTTAACTTGTTCAGCAATCATTTTATCTCTCTTTTTATCTTGAATATCATGTTATTGCCTAAATTAGTCCCCCAAAGATTTAAAACCAAATAGGCAGAAGTAGAATTATCCTATGTTAACATCTTTCCAGTAATACAATCATCAAGGTGTATTCTACAAAAATTCACAGGTTTCATGTGCTATGAAACTCAAGCTTAGTTTCAAGGCTGTGCTTTCAGAAGGAAAGTTAAGTCTCACAGCCGACATACCAAAAGGAAGTTCTCCTCTCCTTTTATCATGACAATGTTATTTGTATACAACTATACACAAGGACATACACATAAACTTCAGATTAGAAGGGAGAGTCTTTGGCATCAAATGGCATTTAACATCTTTTTTATACCTAAAGAATTGTTCTATAAATCACTTACAACTTGCACAGAGCAAAGAACAACTACAAGTTTGTGAAACTAGAATATAGCCTGTTTTTCACCAAGAAATAGTATACAAGTCCAAGTAGTTTATTTAAGAGACAAATTTAACTGAATTCTATAAAGTAAATGCAAAGTTAGGATTGAATCATAACTTACTACAAAGCCTTTTGAAACTGCTCTCCCCTTTTTCCCCCTCCATTCTTGAGATTGTCACAAATTTTAAAAAGAAATACTGGTCCCTTAAATCTCTATCTGTATTTGACTTTCTACATTCTTTTCTTCATTTAGGGCAAGAAGAGTTCCTTTAATAAGCAGTTATCTCTTGGGCATAAGTAAGAATTTGTTTCATTACAAAAGACTTTCAGAGCATTCCTCATAGATAACCTAACAAGAAGTGATGAATCAAGAATAGTTACCTACTAATGCCCATCACTAATTGGCTGAAATTTTTGGCCAGGACACTAGCTCCCTAAAATTTTAATTTGTCATGCCCATTAACCAAATTCCTGTGTCTAACAAATATCCTTCAAGCAAAAGGCTTTGGGCATAGTTGAATTTCCTCAAGTGGATCTCCTGGGGAAGCTACATTCAATACACCAAAAACCCATCCCATCTGTCAAAAACAAACAGAAGATGCAGAAGAACTGGTTTGTATGATGTTCCTATACTATAAAGAAGCTCTCACCCAATTCTGAGATTTTAAGTGAAGACAATTGTAGTTTGAAAGTAGATCAGGGAAGAGCCCTTGAACTGGACTTGGGCTATTGAAACAAGAAATGATATATTGACAAGAAAATCTTAAAAAAGTAGCAAGGTGCCAGTGGCTCATGCCTGTAATCCTACTTACTCAGTATGCTGATTTAAAGATACTTTGGGCAGAACAGTCCATTAGACTCAATCTTCAAAATAACCAACAAAAAGCAGGGTGAAAACCCTGACTGATACAGTCAAGTGCCAGAGAAGCAAGCAAATAAGCCAGAGCCAGGATAAGGCCCTGAGTTCAAATCCCTGTATCACAGAAAGTAAAGAAGGATGAATAGCCTTTAGGTTAGTATATGTCCCAATCTTGAAGATGTTTCTCTGTGCGTGAGGCATAGATTTAAAAAAAAAAAAGTGAGAGGAAGGACTTCATGGGGCAAGACTCCTCATCTAAATCTTGGAAATATTTCTTCCAGCATAAGAAGCTTGATAATTTGCAAATATCAAATATTTTATATTCCCCCAATTTTCCAAATGATTATTCATTTACTCAAAAAACTATGACTTTCTCTATTCTATATCTCAAGGATGTAGATCAGCTAGACAGAATGCTAAAAGTCTGTAAACTGCTCTCTGGAGCAATGTCATTCAAGAGCATATATGACCAAGAAAATGGAAATGACTTCAGATATATGCATAATATTTCAAAACACAAGGAGCCAACTGGCCTTTTCCTGCTCTAACATACTTAAATATAAGGGGTATGCCTTAAAAGGGTACATGTCAGAGACTCCTAAGAAAGAAATGTTAACTTACTTAAAGTACCAAAGAAATAAGATCCAAATGGAACACAGTCAACCTTAGCACTGACACATCCCTAGTATGGCATGCAAACAACAGAAAAACTACATAACACCCAAGGGCTAGGCAGGACAAATACTGAATATAAATGAATGAAGAAGATCATAGCAAAGCATAACTGGATGTCTTACCAGAGAATACACAGAAACAAGATAATGATGATTATAGAGTCCTTCCTTAGATCCCTTTCTTTCTTTCCTTTTTTTTAATCAATACAGGGCCTCAAAAATTAACAACATTGGGCCAGGAATTTGGCCTAGTGGTAGAGTGCTTGCCTAGCATACTCGAAGACCTGGGTTTGATTCCTTGGTACCACATACATAGAAAAAAGCCAAAAGTGCAACTGAGGCTCAAGTGGTAGAGCTGTGGCCTTGAAAAAGTCCAAGGACAGGGCTCAGGCCCTGAGCTCAAGACCGGCCAAAAAAAAAAAAAAAAGAACACTATTGAGCTCCATGAAGATAATATACACTCTCTCAAAGACGTCTGAAGATAAAATCCCGAATTCATCCAAAATATCCTTTGTGGCATGAGGACTGCATGGTTCTGTAAATTGCAAAGTCTTAGCTTTTTTTATTCACTGAAAAGACAAAGACAATTTTCCCAAATACATTCTCAGAGTAACCATTAATTCCATTCTCAATGATTGAAACATTGGGGATAATATCTCACTTATCAAAACTTTGCCTTCTCAACTTAAAAAAAAATTATCTTTAAGTGGTTGTACAAAGGAGTTGCCACTTAACAAAGCAATTTATCACCTGAAGAAAGCTAAAGTTGGATCCTTCTTTGTCACACTGCACCAGGATTAACTCCAAATGGATCAAAGACCGTGAGGTAAAAGCAGATACACAGAAAACTTTACAAGAAGGAATAGGAGATAGGTCTCCTTGGCACAGGTCAAAACTTTCTTAATAAGGACCAAGAATCACAACAAATCAGAGAAAGTCTGGATAAGTGGGACTGCATTAAACTGCAGAGCTGCTGTATGGTAAAGGACAGACCTAGCAAATTGACTAGAAAGCCTACAGAGTGGGAAATCTTCACTAACCATACAACGGACAAAGGCCTCATATCTAAAATATATCAACAGCTCCAAAAATTGAATCACTCCAAAACTAATCTCCAAAGAAACAACCATCCCATTAAAAGATGGGCCAAAGACTTAAAGAGAGTCTTCTCTGAAGAAGAAATAAAAATGGCCTACAGACACATGAAGAAATGCTCAACATCTCTGGCCATAAAAGAAATGAAAATCAAAACAACTCTAAGAGTCCACCTCACTCCAGTTAGAATGGCCAGGACCAAGAAATCTATTAACAACAGATGCTGGAGGGAATGTGGCCAGGAAGGATCACTACTACACTGTTGGTGGGAGTGCAAACTTGTTCAACCACTGTGGAAAGCGGTATAGCAGTTCCTGAAAAGACTAAACATAGAGTTCCCCTATGACCCAGCAATTCCACTCCTTGGCATTTACCCAAATGTCCAGAAACAAGGACATACTAAATCCACTATTACAATAATGTTCATTGCAGCACTATTTACCATAGCAAAGATATGGAACAAAACCCACATGCCCCTCAGTTGATGATTGGATCAACAAGATGTGGTATTTATACACAGTGGAATTCTATGCTGCTGTCAGAAAGAATGACGTTGCCCCATTTGTAAGGAAATGGAAAGACTTAGAAAAATTCATATTAAGTGAAGTAAGCCAGACTCAAAGGAACATAGGTTCAGTGGTTTCCCTCATTTGTCATAATCAGTAAAAACCTTGGACTTTCCTAGCACAGAGTTACACTAGAACAAAACCTAGATACATAAGGCCACATAGTATGACGCTAAATGGAAGGACTTCCAGGATATAGAGACAAAAGCCATATAATGAGTGATTGTTGTCCTTAATGTACTATGTTATCTCTCATCTCTTTTGCTGTCCCTTGTTACAGTCTTTCACCTTGTAATCTGATATACTAGATATATGCATATTTGGTTATTTGATATCGGATAGGGAAAGGGCAAAAACAAGATGAGGGGCAGGGTGGGGTGAGGAAAATGGGGACCAAGACATGAGAAAGGGTATCAATGTATGTGAGGTAATGCACCTTCTATCTGGTGAATATAATGCAACCCTTCTATTAATTACAATAAAAATATATAAGGAAAAAAAGCAATTTATAAGTATAGCATATCTTGATCAATCTCATCCTTTTCAGCATTCTCTCCCATCCCTCTTCTTCTTATCCACTCCCTCACTCAGTGGCTTGAGTATTTAGGGTTATAGGCATGAGGTAACAACCCCTGGCTCCCCCACTCTTCTTAATATTTTATTATACACATTAGATTCTTGACTTCATTCTCCCCCTCTTCTTTCTCTTAATTTTTCTACCCCTTTCCAATTGATTCTTTTGAGTACTAGTTTCCTGGTGTTTTATTATGTCTTTTTGAGGAACTACACTACTTGAGTTCTCTGAATCAACAGTAGGTTAATATGTTTGCATATACATGCATATCACCTAATGTATTGACTTTTATAAGCTAAACCTAGATTCCACATATAAGGATAAACACATATCCTTCCTTTCTCTGTGCCTGACTTACTTTATTTAACATAGTTGACAATACTGCCCAAAGCACCCTACAAATTCAATGCAATAGTCATCAAAATCCCAACATCAGTCTGCAATAAAGTAGAGAAATCAATGCAAAAATGTATACAGAATAAAAGACCAAAAGCAATCTCCAGTATGAGGAATAGTATTGTAAGAACAATAATACCAAACTTCAAACTCTATTACAAAAACAGGCCTAAAGACCAATAGAACAGAATCAAAGACCCAGAAATATATCCACAGACATACATCCATCTAATGTTCAAAAAGAAAGCCATAAATATAAGCTGGAATAAAGCATTTTCAATAAGTAATGCAGAAACTGGATATCCACATGCAGAAAACTGAAAGAAAAACCATATATATGTATATATATATATATATATATATATATATATATATATATATATATATAAAGTGGATATCCACACACAGAAAACTGAAACTAGGCCCTTATGCATAGTATTGCATCAGCATCAATTCAAAATGGATGTAAGATCTCAATGTAAGATATGAAACTATGAAACTCTTACAGGTAAATGTAGGGAAATCATCATTACGGTTCCTGGGCATAGGGAGAAACTTTCTGAGTTAAGACCCAGAAATACCAGCAAACCAAAGAAAGACTTCACAAATAGCACCACATCAAACTAAAAAGTTTCTACATGGCAAAAGGCAAAGCCAGCAAACTAAAAAGGCCAGACTAATGGCAGATTTTTGCCAGCTGCACATTAAACAATGGCCTAATATCCAGAATATACAGAAAAATTTTAAAAATGAATCCCTCAGAAAATCAGCAATTAATAAGTGGACAAATGTGGTAGAGTCTTCTCAGAAGAAAAAAGTAAAAATGGCCAGCAAACATATGAAAGAATGTTCAACATCTCTCACCATAATGAAAATGGAAATAAAAATAACACTGAGATCCCACCTCATGCCAGTTAGAGTAGTCATAATCACAAAAACAAAAATGATAGATTCTTGTGAGAATATGATCAAAAAAGAACCCCAATACACTGTTGGTGGGAATACAAATGTGTTCAACCACTTTGAAAAACAGTCTGAGATTTCAAAAAAATAAAACCATACTCTGGACATCACCTTTATAATAGTTTTCAAAAAAAATTAAACATTGAACTCTCCTATGATATGGCAATTCCACTCCTAGGCTTTTACTCAAAAAAAATTAGAGACTAGGATACAGTAAAGCCACCAACAGAACTAGGTTTACACCAGCACTACTCACCACAATCAAAATTTAGAATCAGCCCAGATCCCCTCAGTGGATGAATGGGTTAAGAAAATGGAGTACAAGCTGGGCACAATGGCTCACTCCTGTAATCCTAGCTACTCAAGACACTGAGATCTGAGGATCAAGGTTCAAAGCCAGCCCGGGCACAAAAGGTACTGAGACTTTTATCTCCAATTAACCTCTGGAAAACGGGAAGTGGGGCTTGACTCAAGGGTAGGGCAGTAGCTTTTCACTAAAAAGCTCAGGGACTGTGCTCAGGCCATAAAAAAAAAATTTTTAAAGAAAAAGAAAATGTGATATGTATACACATTACTTCTCAGCTTTTAAGATCTGAGAACATCTGAATTTTCACCTGAATGAGCTTGGCACTATATACTGCCCTTTCTATCCCAACAGCCTATGGTAATCCATAGTCCATCATAATGCATTTTCTTCTTATCAAGTCTGGGATTCTAATTATAGTAAAATGAAATCATATTCTGTTTTGTTTATTTTATTAAATTCCAGGCAAAGCCTCATACAACCCAAGAAGAAACACATTGCCATGAGGATTAATTAGCTATTTCAATTGCTTATACTTCCCCAAATCCTCTCTGTTATGCTCAACTTCCTTCCTCTTCCCCTTCAGTACACTGGCCACTGAGAAAGCTATTATTTCCAGCTAACATCCTAATTTATTGATAATTCTCCTCACTTGTTTCCCCATTCATGGATTCTCTGTTCAGTTGTGTCTAATCTACTACTAAATGTGTGGCCCTGTTTTATTTTGTTATTATTGTTTTAATATTTGCCATTGTGCTACTCTTGCTTCTAGACTATTTGGTATTATTTTAATGCTGTTGAATCATTTTGATCATCTTCTGTTCTATAAGATTATTCCTATTTGTCTTTCCTTTATGCAGAAAAAAGTTACTTTGCAGCTATTTAAATAAATTGGTTTCTATCACTTATTACTTATAGGATATTACTTACTTATATGTTTCAGTTTTACTTTATAATGCTTATTTTCTTGAAAAAATATTAATGGCATTCTCTGTGGTTTAAGATGGAAATGCCATCTAATAGAAACTGGAATTTGTTTCTACATGAAGTTTGAGTATACAACCCAGGTTCCTCTACTGTTTGTTTTTTATTTTGTTTTCAATGTTTTTGAGCCACTGCAGTATGTGACAGGTCATTTTAAGGTTTAAAACTTTTATGAAACTCATTTAGAAATACAATCTCTTGGGAAATTTTTCCTTAGATGAAGACCAAAGAAACTTGCTATGAAAACTAATAAAGACAATGTTACAATTGCTTTTTGTTTCCATATATCCTAATTTTGAACATTTGTGGGCACCAGCTTTAAGGCTGAAGGGCCTTCTGTTAAACTGTGTGGTTTTTATTTTTGTTGCTAAATGTGTTGTAGAGTTTGCACTCAGACCCTGGGCTCTGTCCTTGAACTCTTTTGCTTAAGGCTAACACTCTACCATTTTGAGCCACAGCTCCATCTCACTTTCTGGTGATAAATTCAAGATAAGGGTCACATGGACTTTCTTTTCTGGTCTGGCTTTGAACCTTGATCCTCAGATCTTAGCCTCTGGAGTATCTAGGATTATAGACATAAACCATCAACACTGAGCTTTAAACAGCGTGATTTAAATGGACTCTTTCATTTTTAGCTGTCTTATGAAGCTATAAATTTGCTTGGTTTGGTAAAATTACAATGAATTGACTTCTGTGCTCTCCTTACTGCTCCTCCAGCTTTCCCTTAGATTTTGACCTGATAATTACATACTATTTTCTAGTCATTACATTCTCCTTAAGGAAATAGGGTGTTTTCTACATTTTCCACTATTTTTATTGTTCTCTCAGAAGGGTATCCAAATTTTATATGAAAATTTTCAACTGCTTTCCTTATAAATTTCTTTGACATTACTTAGATTGGATGCTGCAATAGGATAGTACAAATATTTTTCCTATCTTCTGGGGAAAATAGCCAATCAAACTCTAGAAGTGAGTGATTCCTTTGTCATATGGAGGATACTTTTTTACAATTAGTTAAATATCAGATAGAAATGACAAAACTCTTTCTATATACTAAAGACCTTCAGGTTGTCAGCTGTATGTGTATCCTTGTGGGTTAAATTTAGCACTTAGAGCTCCAATTTTCTCCAAGATATGTAAAACTCATCTGTCCTGACAGTTCCCTATTGACTGCGCCTCTGAGAAGTCAATTATTCTCAACACAGACAATTTTAATTTATGCATGGTACATTATTCTTGACTTTCTATGTAACTGTTTTAATCAGAAGTTATATATTAATTTAGAGACCAATGGTTTTCTGGACAGAAATATAAAATCTGAACCTGACTCCCCTATTTGTTTAAGAAAACAGTATAATATTGATTTTATTCTTATCTTCAAGGATCACCACAGCTTTGGCCTAAGACAATGGTTGACAATCTCAAAATATAGTGTTAGATGGTCTAAGAGCTTTCTTCCCGTGGAATATCTATGCCACATAATCTCCTATCTCTCTCTCTTTCTCTCTCTCTCTCTCTCTCTCTCTCTCTCTCTCTCTCTCTCTCTCTCTCTCTCTCTCTCTCTCCCTCTCTCCCTCTCTCCCTCTCTCTCTCTCTCCCTCTCTCCCTCTCTCCCTCTCTCTCTCTCTCCCTCTCTCCCTCTCTCCCTCTCTCTCCCCCCCTCACTCTCCCTCTCTCTCTTCCATTCCTGGTATAATAGATTTTCCTATTACATTTAGCTTAAAAATTAATATATTGATTAATTACAAAAATGGCACAAATTTTTACAGCCTACCCCTATTTTCCTGGCTTTACTTAGAGATTCTGTCAACAAGAGATAGTGTGTTCTTCTAGTCTCCTACATGTACTTCAATCTGGAATGTCGTTAGTAGGAATTTTGGCTAATGGTGTGAGATGATCTCACTATTATAATTCCTAAACTACATCTGTTGTAGAACACTGACACCACTAGGACAACAGCCTTGTACTACTCCATTGGAGTATGAAAGGCCTTGTGAAATGGAATTGACCTCTTTTTCAATAGAAATATCAGTAGAGTCGGGAGTTTGGCCTAGTGGTTAAAGTGCTTGCCTAGCATGCATGAAGACCCGGGTTCGATTCCTCGGTACCACATACATAGAAAAAAGCTGGAAGTGGTGCTGAGGCTCAAGTGGTAGAGCTCTAGCCTTGAGAAAGTCCAAGGACAGTGCTCAGGCCCTGAGCTCAAGCCCAGGACTGGCAAAAAAAAAAAAAAAATATCAGTAGAACCCAATGGTTGGGCCAAGCCATCTAGCTAAACTCTAAGTATATATGAGGGAGCCCAGGTGAGGAGTTGAGTAGGGCTACACAACAGATTACCTGTAAGCATTAGTAAAGGATTAACCTGAGGAAGCTTTAGAGAGAAGGTCTCCCCTTGTATTTTGTGCCAAAACTCAATGAGACATTTACCCAAATGCAATTTCACTAGGCAGATCCCAACACTTCAACAGCCAAACCAAATAGCCCAAGTTCAGTTAAAGTCTCTTTTCACCTTGCATCTAAGCATACTTCATTAGCCAAGGCAAGACACATGGACTGTCCCAAACTCAGCAGCGTCAGAAATCTGTTCCAATCATAATGAAAGGAAGGGGGAGTGGGAGAATGCATGTTTACTGAAATTAATCCTAACCTTCATACACTAAATGTTACTTGATAAAGCTGGGTTCTGAACAAAGGCTCAGTAGCTTTGGACAGATGATCATACAAAAATAAGGTTCTATGAAATGAGCTCCAAGAAAAGGAAACAAGAGATATTCTTTAGTTGCCATTGTTTTTGTTCTCGTTTCCTTTTGCCTTGCCAGTTAGTTCATTTGTATTTGGGAGGGTAAGGGAAAACACAAGTGGAACAACAATTAACAAATACAACAGTGATACTCAGTAGACATTATGAAGGAAATGAACTGGATATCTTATGGGTAAGGATGGGAGGAAAAAATGGGAGAGAGAACAACAGGAAGGGGAGACGTGGTTGTACCTGATTCATTTGACAGCCACTCCTCTGCATACCAACTACACAAATAAAATTTAAAAAGAAAGTTAAGCTGGGTCTCCAAATAAGCCCAAAGCAACTTCTCTCCCGGGCCTTGCAGGCTCCCTGAGGGGCAGAGGGGCTCTGAGATTTCACAAGTGGATTTTCCCTTGCTGTTAGCAAAACACATGGTGAGTGGCAGCCGATGCTGAAGGCTTAGAACCCTCAAGATTAATGCTCTAAATTAGGAACAAAGCATTCCACGGGCTACGTCAAAACTTTAAAAATAAGCCTTTGCTCCATACATCGCTAATGACCTTACCAAAGACGTTCAAACTGTTTATTGTCTTCAATCCCTGTTCCCATGTGGAGTCTTCAGGATGCAACACAAAGTTTAGGTCAGGTCTATAGTGGACTACATACAGTCAAATTCTCAAGTGTATGAACAGTCAGAAACCTATTATAAGAAAGTTGCCTGTACATTCTTTAAAGAAATAGAAGAGGCAATTCAAAATTTCATATGGAATGATAAAAAAAAAACCCTTATAGCAAAAACACTTCTTAGCAGAAAGAACAGCGCTGGAGGAATTTCAATTCCAAACTTTAGACTCTATTACAGGGCTATAATATCAAAATAGCTTGGTACTGGCACAAGAACAGGCCTAAAGACCAATGGAATAGAACTGAGGACCCAGATATTAAACCACAGACCTATGGCACCTAATCTTTGACAAGGGAGCCAAAAAAATAGAATGGAAGAAAGACAGCCTCTTCAACAAGTTGTGCTGGCAGAACTGGTTAAGCACCTGCAGAAAACTAAAGTTGGATCCTTCTTTGTCACCCTGCACTAGAATTAACTCCAAATGGATCAAAGACCTGGAGGTAAAAGCTGACACACTGAAAACTTTACAAGAAGGAATAGGAGATACACTAGGCTTCCTTGACACAGGTTGAAATTTTCTTAATAAGGACCAAGAATCACAACAAATCAGGGAAAAGCTGGATAAGTGGGACTGCATTAAACTGCGGAGCTTTTGTATGGCAAAGGACATAGCTAGTAAATTAATTAGGAAGCCTACAGAGTGGGAGAAGATCTTTACCAACCATACAGCAGACAAAGGCCTCATATCTAAAATATATCAACAGCTCACAAAATTGAATCACTCCAAAACTAATCTCCAAAGTAACAACCATCCCATTAAAAGATGGGCCAAAGACTTAAAGAGAGTCTTCTCTGAAGAAGAAACAAAAATGGCCTATAGACACATGAAGAAATGCTCAACATCTCTGGTCATAAAAGTAATGCAAATCAAAACAACTCTAAGATTCCACCTCACTCCAGTTAGAATGGCCAGGATCAGGAAAATGAATAATAACAGATGCTGGAGGGGATGTGGCCAGGAGAGATCACTACTACACTGTTGGTGGGAGTGCAAACTCATTCAACCACTATGGAAAGCAGTATGGCAGTGCCTCAAAAGGCTAAACATAGAACTCCCTTATGACCCAGCAATTCCACTACTTGGCATTTACCCAACCATCCAGAAACTAGGGCATACTAAATCCACTAGCACAACAATGTTCATTGCAGCACTATTCACCATAGCAAAGATATGGAACCAACCTAGATGTCCCTCAGTTGATGAGTGGATCAACAAGTTGTGGTATTTGTACACAATGGAATTCTATGCTGCTGTCAGAAAGAATGACATCGCCCCATTTGTTAGGAAATGGAAAGACAGAAAAAATCATATTAAGTGAAGTAAGCCAGACTCAAAGGGACTTAGGCTCAATGGTTTCCCTTATTTGTCATAATCAGTAGAAACCTTGGGCTCTACTAGCAGAGATCTGCAATAGAGCAAAACCTTGATCCATAAGGCCATATAGTATGAAGCTAATTGAAAGGACCTCCAGGATATTGAAACAAAAGCCATATAACGAATGATTGTTGTCCTTAATGTACTATGTTGTCTCTCATCTCCTTTGCTGTCCCTTGGGTATCTCATATTGTTACAGTATCTCACTTTGTTATCTGATATATTGAATTTATTTGTATTTGGTTATTTGAAATTTGATAGGGAAGGGGGGAAAACCAAGATAGGGGTGGGGGGGGAGGGTAATGAGTACCAAGACATGTGAAAGGGTATCAATGTAGGTGAATTAATGCACCTTCTATCTGGCAAATATCATGTAACCCTTTTATTAATTACAATAAAAAAAGATAATTTTAAAAAAAAGTTGCCTGTAGAATCTACTTTGGGTAATTTCTTGGCTGTGGGTTATATTATTTTAGTCTTTGGTCACTCATAGGGGATACTCCTTTAAGGCTGGATCACCTCTGACCATAGCTCCTATAAATATCCTTTTGTTAAAAAAGCCACACAGCTGGGCACGGTGGCTCACACCTGTAATACTATCTACTCAGCAGGCTGAAATCTGAGGATCACAGTTCAGAGCCAGCCTGGGTACTAAAGACCATGAGACTCTTATCTCCAATTAATTACTAAAAAAACAGAAGTGGTGCTGTTTCTCAAGGGGTAGGGCAGTGGCCTTGAGCTGAAGAGCTCAGGGACAGCGTCCAGGATGAGTTCAAGTCCTACGATTGACAGAAAGCAAACAAAAGAGCCACACAGTAAGATAATTCTATCGCCAACTCAAGGCTGAGAGTAGGAGAGCACCTAACAATTACCTAACCTTCTGCAGCAGATTTAAGAAAAAACCTACAGGAAAATCTTGGGACATACATAGAAGTCACCAGTGGACTGCCCAATAAGATTGGTTTATTGATTCCTTATTAACTGTTCAACTCAGAAATAATTGACCCATCATGTGGCCAATTCTAAACACACACACACACACACACACACACACACGCACACACACACACACACACACACACACACACACTCATATGCACAAATACTTCATCAAAAGAATAAACAAAATAATTGAACTCTTGAGAGAAGGTCTAAGGAGCCAAGAGTAGGAGCAATGTTTTGATGGTTTTTGGGTTTTTGGTTTTTTGTGGTTTTTCATGGGTTTTTTTTGTATAATGTGGGACTCCTCCCTTTCTCAAAGTCTTATGGGAGCTATTTGATGAAGCTGACTTCATCCATTTTGGGTTTTTTTCTTTTCATTTCTTGCTCCAAAAGACATTTTTGAAAGGTCTGGGACATAAACATATAAATAGGGGATTCCTTGGAAGATGGAATGTGACTATGTCTCAGGAAGATTATGTGTCCTGTGATCAGACTCTCACTTTTATTTTTCTTTTTTTCCTGTTTTGTGCTAGTTGTAGGGCTTGAATTCAGGGTCTGGGCTCTATCCCAGTGAAACAGGGACTTAAAAAACGCTACCTCAAAGAAATATTTTCAGAATTAAATGATGCAATGAAATTGAAAACTGGACATTAGTGGGTATCATAAATCTGTGCCAATTGTTAATTATCTCAATCGCTTGCATAGGCCATTTTTCAAATACATTGTCACATCTATATCTTGTTCATTAGAATATAAAGATGAAGACTTTCTGATTGCTATAGACTCTCTGTGGCTCTTTGCTACCAAATTCATATGTGGAATGCTTACTGGTTGCATGATGGAATTAGAAGGTAGGGACTTGGAAAGTAATTTTGATATGATTGTGCAGCCCTTCATGATAGGATTTGTGCCCACAAAAGAGAAAACACAAAGGACACAAGACAGCAAAAATCACTCCCCCCACTTCTGTCTTTTCTCTATTATCTGTCTTGTCTCTTTTTCTCCTTCCCCCTCCCATTCAAAGATAAAACAAAAAAAGACAATCACTTATAAAAACAAGGAAGTGGTTTTAAGATGTCAAATTTCTATCACCCTGGTTTGAAATTCCCACCTCCATGGTGGTAGTGGGAAATAAACATTTGTTGTTGAGGCTATCATTGTGTGTGTGTGTGTGTGTGTGTGTGTGTTGGTATGTAACAACCTGAGATGGGTCATTGACTCGTCCACTAAAATGCCTTTGGGAACCGGTATCATTTCCACAGGCAGGACATTGTGCATTAAAGATTTACCTTCCTTGGACAATGAGGACATGTTGATTTAAAAGCTGATGGAGGACAAGTTAACTGCCCAGATTATCTTCACCAAAGGAAAAAAATATCAGGTCTCAAGGAACCAGGAACCTGCTCTCTGGGACATGTTCTCTACCTTTGAGTTCCGCTCATAGGCTTGTATGTCGGTAGCGTTTATAAAGTTAAGCTTCAGCTTTTCTGCCTACTTTCATTGACTATCTAAACAGTGCCTGAAATGTCTGGTCCCAAGAGCATTCTATTCAGAGTAACAACCAGATTGTCAATTATCCAGTGTGGTGTCGAATCCAGAGGAAGTGATGGCTACATGGCTTGCACAGTCTATGACACGCACTGAGGAAGCAATGGAGAATGAAATAAGGCTCTGAGTCATGACAACAGATTGCAGCTCACTGGAAGGGATGTCTACTTTTTAATGCCAACATCTAAAGGAAATGTTGTATTATATTGCACTGTACTATATGGTATTATTTTATTGTGTATGTTGCATAATGCAGTATTGCATTGTGTTGTTTTATTTTGTATTGCTATATTATATCGTATTATATATTGTTAAGTTTGCAAAGTTTCTGTAAATGCTGGCAGCCTTCCTGGGAGGTCTGATAACTTGCAGTTATTATCAGAGAGTATTCAAGAAAGACTGAAACTTACCAGATCACTTTAGAGGAAAGATGCTCTTATATGGTGGACAAAATCTATAGTTGCCTTTAAGACTTTTCACAGCAGCTATTGCCTGTCCAGGAGAGGGAGAAAGAAAAGAACTCAGCTATTTTCCAAAATTCTAACTTACACATTGAATAAGGGACCTCAGAAGTATACACATTTTTTTAAACACATACAAAAGTTAATTTATTCACAGATTTAATCTGGCAGTTGGTTAGAATTTGGCAGCTTTATTTTGTTCACATAAGCTATTAAACAAAAGAGGATTTCTGATTTCTTCCCACTATTAGTCTTCTTTATGAGATAACAACCATCTGTTAGAGTCACATGTCTATCAGGATAGGAATTCCTTTCAGTTTCATTAATGTGTTTGTAAACTGAAATATCTTCTCAGGCTCAATAATGAGTCAGACTCTTCCTTCCATATGGAAATGGGATTCAGCAAAGATATGTTATCAAACTTGTGCTACTAAAAATAAATGTTTCTTTTTCTTGTAGCAGACTCTTAATCCTTGTCCCCTATCCTAGAGTTGGATTCATCATTTTTCCAATGTCCAAGTCAATGACTGACACTTAAGAAATACTTCCTAACTTAATAAATGAATGAGTGAAATAGTTATATTATTACTTTATATTTTCTTTTTTAAAAGACAAAATGTGAAAGTCAATCCACATTACCCTAGGAGGCAAAATTTGTTTAATATGGAATTATAATAAGATATATATGATATATAGTATATTAACCAACAATTAATTATTATAATAATAAAATACTTGGAAAAAATAATTTATAGATACATGTTAGTTTTTTTGCTATTGTGCTCTGCATACACTATATATTTTACTACAAAGGTACACACACAGAGATATTTTTATATTTTAGCAAATAAATAGCCTTGCTTACCATTATTAACCAAGAAGTTGACAAAATTTGTCATTACTTATAATTGGTGAGCTAGCTATTACCAGTATCATTTGTTCTATTCCATTAGATATCACCTGGGAAATGTGTATTTTCCAACACAATAAGGACATTTTTCCAGATCATTTCTCCTCAAAGTGTCATCCATATACATCAAATTGAGATTCATTAGAAGTAGAGTTTTACAGCAAGAGCTACTAAATCTGAATCTGCATTGTAACAAGACTCAGCACTGGGAGATGGTGATTAAAGACCTCAATGATGGTGACTCAACTGTACCAGTAGCTAATGTCTAAAGACAACAAAATTCCTATGAACCTCTCTCTGGCCCTTTGTCCTTCTCCTCAAATTTCTAATGGATGAGAGGCCATCCATTCCTAAACCCATTCCTTCTCTTAGAAATGTTGACTGGAGCAAAATTAGTGTTTGGACTGAATGTATAACAACAATTATAAATTAGTGAAATTATTATATCCTGTGCTTAGTTTCTTCTGCCTTGTCAGCCTAGGCTCTCCTTCCCAGAATGAAGTGACTATTCCATTTATGCTTGCCCATGCACAGAGTACTTATGAACACTAAGTTTTTAGTGTTTTTTAAGGATGATGATAATGGCAACAATGACGGTAACAATTCGCTTTAGATGAGAATTTTAAATGCTTCTCTTAAATATTCCCACCAAGCTGCTCAGAATTTTAAATAACTAGCAGAGCCCTATATCCTGTAACAGAAAGGTAGTATTAAGGAGACAGCTGAGGCAGACAGAAATTGAAGTTGTCATTCAGATGATAGTCAACACAAACTTGAACTACTACTTGTTTTGATCTGTATTTATGTATGAAAGACTAACAAAGATGATTTTTGACCTGAATTTCCTTTGAACATGTGATTCTCCTGTTTTAAATTATCCCAGATGATCGATGTGGTTATATGATAACATATTCTGGAAAGCTTAATATTAAGGCTTTAGGAGAAAGAAAAAGAAGCACTTAAGCAAATTGTTAAATTTTGGCTTGAAGCATGTGTTTCAGACCATAGAAGCTGATGGAATGTTTGCATATTTCAGATTCAGATTTAATAGTTTTTAGCAAGACACTATGCAGTAGTGAGAGAAACATGAATAATTACATTTAAAAAAATAGCTATAGGCCCTGAATTACTTGGAAGAACCAAGAATCAGGACACGATCAGGAACTGGCATAAAAGAATCTTCTCGTATGGGTAAACTCTAAGCAGGTTAATTTTTCTAAATCTATGGAATGTTTTAAATTCAATTTTGTCTGGAGATGCTTCATACTGACCTGGTCCAGGAGAACAATTCTACAATTTTGAGTTTATATTTTTATTCCTGAGATGGAAAGTCATATCAAGTTATATTGCATTGACACTAAACCCAAATTTCTGATTTTTCCATTTGTTCATTATTTTAGTACTCACTAGGGCTCATGATTTGGTCAGCCTTTAAAAACATCTTAAAATGGGACCAGGAGCATGGCCTAGTGGTAGAGTGCTTGCTTAGCATGCATGCAAAAGCCCTGGAAAGGGCTAGAAGGGGTGCTGAATCTTAACTGGTAAAGCACTAGCCTTGAGAAACCCAAAGAGAGTGCCCAAGCCTTGAATTCACACACACACACACACACACACACACACACACACACACACGCGCGCGCCAGAATTATATCCAGTTTTGAATTGCTCCTGGGATATGTGTGTGGCCAAATATATCTTTCAATGATGACTAGTAAATGCCACTCCACATTCTTTTCTTACGCTGTGATGGTTTCATCCTTTCTCATACAGCAGTGGAAACTATCACTTCTCGCTTTGACCTTGAGCAGATCTCTTATAAGGACCTTGATCAATAGAGTATGAGATTTTTAAGACTACAACATAACAATGACAATAAATTTTCTGCTTTTGTTTCTTGGAACATTTGTTTGGGGAACCTAACAGTCACACTGTGAGAAAATCCATTCAGTATGGGGAAACGACAAGCTAACATTCAATTTCCTTATTAATGGTACAATATTTAATGGACGAGTAGAATTTCATTGAGTGTGTGTGTGTGTGTGTGTGTGTGTACCTTATTTTCTTGATTCATTTGTCCACTGAGGGGCATCTATCTGGGTTAATTCCATATCTATTTTTTAATTAAATTCTATTGTAAAGGTGATATACAGAGGAACAGTCCTGGAATTAACATATTGGCTTTATATAGATCATTTATTTCTTCCTGCACCTGTCCTGCTCACTTTCACATTGGAGCATACTCGCCTGCCAGAAATGGCTTTCATGATCTCTTCTGTACTTCATGTCCTCATTTCCTCATAGCACCCTTAAATCTTTGCATTTCCAGAAGCTTAATTTGAGTACAACACATTTAATCTCACCACAATCATTTAGCAGCACTATTATTTATTTTTTTGCACTTTATACTTTGCCATTACTTTATCCAGGTCTTTAATATTTTCATTTGTAAATGCTTTGTTCTTTCTACCAAAAGTTTCTGGATTAAAGCAATATGTAATTCTTTTGGATACAAATAAAATTGTGTATTTTAAGTTAGCAATCACTTCAAAACAATCTTCTATTCTTTCTTTTTCTTTTTTTTTCTATTTTGTAAGTTGTGGGACTAGAACTGAGGGCCTGGGCACTGTCCCCAAGATTTTTCACACAAGGCTAGTGCTCTTTGAGACACAGCTCCACTTCTGGTTTTCCAGTGGTTAGTTGAGGTCTGTCCTACTCCAACTGACTTGGAATTGCAATCCTCATCTCTCTGCCTCCTGAATAACTAAGAATACAGGCATGAGCTACCAGCACCTAATAAAACAAATAATTTTAAAATAAAGTGACAACAATGAACATATTTAGTTTATATTTCTATGGGAAGACAATTTAGGCTAGACCTGATGGAAAATATTTTTTGTGTATGTCTCAGTAAGTTCTCTCACATGCATTGGCTTTCTGGATCTTGTTATACTGTCTCATATGTCTGAGGCTTCAGGCAGGACAAAGGGACAAAGTTTTGTATTCCTAGTGTTATCTCTCTTCCTTCATCCAGTTTGCATGGGCTCACTCAGAGGGAAGCTGGGAAGCATGACAAGAGACTGAATTGAGAGCTCACAGGCTTCTGGAGTCTAGACTGAGGACAAGCACACTTCTGCATTCTGCTGATTGAAGGAAATCACAAGGCCAACCTAGATTCAGTGACTAAGAATGTAAATCAATGCTTAATTATATGGACACCAGATCTGTGTTTTACCTTATGCTACTTCCAATTAAGTTTATCTCATTTTCAAGCAGTGTTCTAGCAAGCACATTAGAAATATTCTTCCAGTGCTTGCTTCGGCAGCACATATACTAAAATTGGAACGATACAGAGAAGATTAGCATGGCCCCTGCGAAAGGATGACACGCAAATTTGTCAAGCATTCCATATTTTTGTGACATAAGCCAGACTCAAAGGAACTTAGGCTCAATGGTTTCCCTCATTCATCATAACCTGTAGAAACCTTGGGCTCTACTAGCAGAGATTTGCACTAGAGCAAAATCTTGATACATAAGGCCATATAGTATGAAGCTAATTGAATGGACCTCTAGGATATTGAAACAAAAGCCATATAATGAATGATTGCTGTACTTAATGTGCTATATTATCTCATCTCTTTTGCTGTTCCTTTGTTATCTCATATTGACACAATATCTCACTTTGTTATCTGATATATTGGATACATTTGTATTTGGTTACTTGAAATTGGACAGGGAAGGGGGGGAAAACCAAGAGGGGGGAGAGGGGAGGGTAATGGGACCAAGACATGTGGAAGGGTATCAATGTATGTGAATTAATGCACCTTCTATCTGGCAAATATCATGTTACCCTTTTATTAAATACAATAAAAAAGAAATATAAAAAAAAATTGAATCACTCCAAAACTAATCTCCATCTCATTAAAAGATGGGTCAAAGACTTAAAGAGAGACTTCTCTGAAGAAGAATTAAGAATGGCCTATAGACACATGAAGAAATGCTCAACATCTTTGGCCATAAAAGAAATGCAAATCAAACCAACTCTAAGATTGCACCTCATTCCAGTTAGAATGTCCAAGATCAAGAAATCTAATAACAACAGAGGCTGGAGTGGATGTGGCCAGGAGGGATCACTACTACACTGTTGGTTGTATTGCAACTCATTCAACCACTATGGAAAGCAGTATGGTAGTTCCTCAAAAGACTAAACATAGAGCTTCCCTATGACCCACTTGGCATTTACCCAATAGTCCAGAAACAAGGACATACTAAATCTACTAGCACAACAATGTTCATTGCAGCACTATTTATCATAGCAAAGATATGGAACCAACCTAGATGCCCCTCAGTTGATGAGTGGATCAACAAGATGTGGTATTTATACACAATGGAATTCTATGCTGCTGTCAGAAAGAATGACATCGCCAAATTTGTAAGGAAATAGAAACAAGTAAAAAGAAAAAGATAAACAATACAGGAATTAATAAATCATTTTCAATTTGGAAAAAAAAAGAAATATTCTTCCAAATCCAGCATAGTCTTAAACCCACAATATGTTATTTAATGAAAACATGTTAAGTCAGATAGAAAATAGTGCAATGTGATGCTTCACAACTCCAAAGAATGGCTATTTTTTAAATATAGAAAATATAGATATTGGCAAATAATATAATAAGTGGGACTCTCAGAGTGCTGGTGAAGATATAAATTTACACAATTGGAAACTACTTCATAGTACCTAAGTATGTAAATCTTTGGATCTAACACTTCCAACTCTAGATATATTTACAATGGAAATCCAAGTATATACTTAACAAAAGACAAGTATGAGAATTCTATTCAAAAAGTAAAGGGTATTCTAAATATATATTTGGAATACTTATATATTCTTGTCTCACTACTTGAGCCCATGTAGTGAAAGCAAGAGAAAAGCTAGGTATCCCTGCCTCCATTTTTGTATATTTCCTTTTTCTAAGCAATTCAGTTTGTAGTGGCAGTTGGAATCCAGAAAGGACAGGACAGATCCATAGCATCTTTATGACATGGGATGTCTTATTTCCCTAAGGGGAAAAAAAAGTGTTACAGGATAGACCACCATACCCAAATGAGGGCAGTTATCTCCAGTGATGAGATTGCACACTAGTAAAATAGTAACCATCTTTTGGGAGCCAGATTGTTCTACCCAAGTGATAAGAGTAATAACTTTTCCTGACTCTCAAGAGCCACAACATAGATAATGATCAATCAAGCAACACCTTTAGTAAGACTGTTTGCCTATAAGTACTTTCCATTCCCAGTCCTATTTCTCTATTTAAACCTGAAGATCATGTCATTCTAGACTGTACAATAAATCCTATTCTGTCTTTCAACATCTCTTTTTACTCAAAGTGTTAGGGAGAGTCGCTAGACCTCACGTGTGGAACTCTAGGAATTTAAGCCTGGAAACTAAAACTCTGGATTTGAAATGAGGGCACAGGGTGTAACCAGTGGCATCTTGGCTGTGTGGTGAATGATATGGAATTGGGTTTAACTGGAGCAATATTGTCTTCATGGTAATATCCATTATATTGCAGCAGTTATTATAAGGAGATAATTTACATATATAGAAAGATGTGTGTAGGTTATAGGCAAGCACTAAACTATGTAAAAGGCTTGAGTGTCACTATATGCTCTTTTGTGTCCTTCTTTCAGAAGTCCTGCACCAAAGCCCCATATATAATGAAAGATGACAATCAGAATGAATGAACTCAAGTGGATGTGACTAACATGGATGAATCCCACAAACAAAACATTGAGCCAAAGAAGTAAAATACCAAGAGTCCATGCTGCAGGATTTAATTTAGAAAGTACAAAATTGGAGTACTTAATTACCAAGTTAGACATCATTATCTTTGTAAGGGAGCTGTAACTGGAAGGATATCCAAGGGATTTCTATATTCCTGGACATGCAAGCTTCATGGTTTGGTCACCTAAACATATGTTAAACATCAATCAAAAAATAGCTAGCTTCAAACATATGAAGAAGAAATGTTTTTGCCATCGTATGGGCAATCGTATACTGGCCAGGTTCCTGACCTACCAATGATTGCTGTGACTGAGGCATCCTGACTCTGTAGCAGTGGCGAGTGCAAACATGAACTGTTAAGAGGCACAGCCATCCACATAAAGGAGCAAAGCCATCAGGAGAAAACACTTCTGTGACAAGGGGAAAACATAGTACTCCACTTTCTCCATCTGTCACACCATATGCAGTAGCTTCTATCAACAGTCAATTTGCTATGTGTGATGGAGGACATTTCTTTCAAGTGGGAGAATAATTTGTCCCTCTTTAAGATGAAGAATTTTTTTTTATTGGTTTTTGTTTTTGTTGTTTTTCACTCTCGATGTTTGTAGAGTCAAGTTGCTATCCATGCAGGCAGTCTCAACTGAACAAAATTGAGTCCTAGAAAAAAATCCAGGTTCCATTACCAAAAAAAGTCATTGTCTTTATTTTCATTTATTTATCACGGTTTTTCGGCATTTGTACCTTTTGAATTCCATGGCCATTCCCCTTTTAGACATTACATGAGCCTCCCTGAAGATGATCCATCTACAGAGATTTAATAGTCTAATCATTAACTATTATTTTGTTGTTCCTTTAATTTTCAATCATCTTTGTTCAGGAAAATTTTATCCTGACCAACTTAACTATTTCAATCTTTTGAGAGCCAGTGGTGGGAAATCATAACAAAATTACCACCAATGGATGTTGTCCAACCAATGTTAGGCTTTCCTCCTTGATTTGTAATTCTCTTTCCAAGTCAATAGTCAATTCTTTCTCCAATCCTCCTTAAGGCCACTTGCAAATTTCCACCGATTCCCTTGTTTTTGTCAAATCTTCTCATTTCCTACATTCGTGAAGGAACCAGTCTGATGAGAAGTCTCTCCTTCAGCACAATGCCATAATCAATCTGACAAGGTCCCATGCTTCAAAATTCCTTATGCTCCACATAATAGTGTAATGCTTGCTATTACTGTTTTGAAATCCTGTTTGTTTGTTGTTTTCCTTTTCCTTTCAGGACTGGTGTTTGAATTCTCAGAATTAGCTCTATCAGTAGTTCTATACTTCTAATACATTTATATGCTGTGGGTTTTTTATTGTTGTTTTGGATAAAGTTTTGCTTCCTATCATGGCATTTACCTGAATCTAATGTACCCATAGCAGCTAGGATGTCACCTCATGTGTCTCCTTTTATTTAAATGGAGTCTCCAAAACTCTTCAGCCTTGGATTAGGTTAGGAATGAAATCTTGTCAACCTCAGATTCCAACAAAGCTTAAATGACAGGGGCTCACCACTACACCCAGCTAAAGGTAGAGAAGAGTGCATAGCCTTGCCTCAAACAGTAATTCGCTGCTTTTATCCTGCCAAGTAGCTAAATTAGGACCAGCACTAACTATTGTCTTGAAATTTTTATTTTTATTTTATTTATTTATTTATTTATTTTTGCCAGTCCTGGGCTTGAGCTCAGGGCTTGAGCACTGTCCTTGGACTTTCTCAAGGCTAGAGCTCTACCACTTGAGCCTCAGCACCACTTCCAGCTTTTTTCTATGTATGTGGTACCAAGGAATCGAACCCGGGTCTTCATGCATGCTAGGCAAGCACTTTAACCACTAGGCCAAACTCCCGGCCCTGTCTTGAAATTTTTAATAATTGGGGTGGGTCTACCTCTTACCAATGGAAGCATTCCTTTTTGCTTTCCTGCTTCACGAATTGACATCTCTCCTACTCAATACAAATTTGCTTTGAAGTTTTGAATAGCCAATAGTTCCCATACCATACAATTTTCCCATTTAAAGTATATAATTAAGTAACTACAGTGTATATAGAAAGTTAGGCAACCATCACTGCTATCTAATTGTCAAAAGCAGAAACAGAAACATGTACTACCTGTAATCATCCCCACTCTCCAAACAAGCAGTTCCTCACACTGACCAATCTGCTTTTTCTCTCTGTGTATTTGCTTACTATAGTCATTTAATGTAAATAGAATTACACAATACATATGATCTCTTATAACCATTTTCTCTTGCTTTTGTTGAGAGCCAGGGATGAAAACCACAACTGCACAACCTAACATCATGCTTTCAAGGCTAAGATACATTCCTTTGGACTCCTGTCTCTCCTAGACCTTTGTCCAGAATTATTTCTGTTTTCTATAGAATCCCAAAGCATCACGGTCTCAAATTCTCCACAGTCTTCACAACAAAACCCTTCTTTCTTTCCATCTTATAGCCTCTCCTGCTCGTCCTTGCCCTCTCCTTCTGTTTCAAGCCAGGTTTTGTTGTCTTTTTTTTTTTTCTCATCTGCCAGCCTTCTTGGTCTGGCTTCTACTCCATGAGACTAAAGAAAACACTCCAGGGAATTTGTAAGCTGAGTGTTTTAAGCTCCAGATTGTGGCTGTTTTACAGCAAGCATGGGGCAGCCTTCACTAGAAGTCACTTCTACCCTTCAACTCTGTACCTAAGTCACTCCCTGCTGAACAGAACATTGATCTGTCTCATATGACATAAAACACACCTCTATTCTGCCCATCTCTCTAGTCCTGGGTTAAACCCAAGATACCTGACTCAGCTTGGATGAGAGCTCTCTACAGATTTTCCCATACTGACAGAAGAGCTGTTTGTCTTGCTACTTCTGGGGCAACACACTGGCACTGAGGCATAAACCAAGAGCAAGAAACCCTTCAACTTATGTGATCTTCTCTCACCTCCTCAGTAAGCTGATTCCTTATAGCATAGTCTGGAAGATAAGGTAAGATGAAGAGAATAAAGTAGCATATTATATATATATATTCTGTATTAATATACATTATATATTAATATATATATGTAGAAAGAGAGAGAGAGAGAGAGAGAGAGAGAGAGAGAGAGAGAGAGAGAGAGAGAGAGAGAGAGAGAGAGAGAGAGAGGCAGACTAAGGAATAAAAGCAGCTCCAGAAAGTAAAACTGAAAACTCAGACCAGCAATCTCATCACCTTTTCTTGTTTTTTTAGATGTTAAGGTGTGGGGAGCCCCGGGACCTGGAGGCGCGTGTCTCCCTTTCACTGTGGGGCGGCCTGCGGTGCTGGTGGCTGCGTGACTCAGGGATATCCACCGCATGACCGGATGAAGGCCGGCATCCATTTTGGGCAGTGCTGCCATTGTTAGCAGAAGCCTGGTCTCTGCGTGGCCGGATGCATGAAGGGTGCATGACTGGAGCGTGTGAAGCCGTGATTGGAGGGCCTGGGTGAGCTGACATGAGTTGATTGGCCCACTGCCTGTATATAGCGGCCTGGAGAGAGGAAGGGGGAGGAGGAGGAGAAGAATAAAGGATCCTGCTTAAGCTAGCATTGTGTTGCGTGTCTGTCTTCCTTGCGGGACAAGGATAGCGCGTGATATTAAGGTCCAATAATATAAAGACATTATCTGACTTTCTGCCTTGAGATGTTAAGAAGCTGCAAACTCTTTGAATAGTTAAGAGAGAGAATTAAAGGATGGTATGGCAAATGGAGGCTCTAAAACTGATACCTATTGTTTTTGTATTTTGGGTAAGCCTAGCTCATTTGCTTCTATACTTTTGAATAATAACCAAGCCTGTCTTTGCCATGTTTTATATTATAAGTCCACCCCAGACCTATAGTATCAGTGTCTGGAAATTTAGCAAAATATAAGGGGGTGTGTAGATAAGAACTGAAGGCATATAGCTGGGCACAGCGGCTCACGCCTGAAATCCTGTCTACTCAGGAGGCTGAGAGCTGAGGGTCAAGATTCAAAGCCAATCTGGGCACTAAAGTCCGTGAGACTTTTATCTCCAATTAACTACCAGAAAATTGGAAGTGGCACTGTGGTTCAGGGTTAGGGTGATAGACTTGAACTAAAGAGCTCAGGGACAGTGTCCAGGCCCAGAGTTCAAGTCCACAATAGACCCCAGCCAACACCCCCCCCCAATAAAAAAAGAATTTAAAGGCATATTCAATTTCTCCTACTATTTATCCTATTTTAGTATAATAAATTCTTACAAAGCTTTTACCTTCTACATATATATATACATATATATATGTATATATATATGTGTATATATATATATATATATATACTGATATGGGGGCTTGAACTCAGACCCTGGGTGCTATTCCTTAGTTTTTTTTTAACTCAAGGATAGTATCCTACCACCTGAGCCATAGCTCTACTCATGGCTATTTTGCGTATTGGTTGGATATAAGTCTCACAGACTTTCCTACCTGGACTGGTTTGGATTCACAATGCTCAGTGTTTGGGAATTACTAGAGGAGGAAAGGGATGAGAGGAATCTCTCAGCTTCCCTGTTACCATGTAAATCATATGATCTTAATATCTACAATAAAAAGTATTTTGAGAAGGCTCAACAAACAAATGAAAGTCTCATTGGCCATGGGTGGCTTATGCCTTTAATCTTAGCTATTCTCAGGAGGCTGAGATCTGAGGCCTGTGGTTCATCCCACAAATGATGAGGTGGCAATTTCTAATCTAAAGTCTTGAAATCCATTAATGATCATAATTGGAAAGATCTGGATGTAGGTACATCTGGCATGCTGAAAAAACTGCCAGTTCTGAAAAAAGGAAAGACAGGCTACAGATAAAGATTTTTGTTGTTGTTGCTCTTTTGTTTGCCAGAAAGTTGAAAGAGGGAGGATTTCCTAAAATAAATAAATAAATAAATAAAGTCTTTTTTGTAGATTAAAAATAAGGAGCAGTGTTTGAATGAGAGCAGAGATCTCAGGGCAAATAGGAACATTCTACTGTCTAAAGATCTCCAGTCAAGGGAATTCATTTGTGGGTAGACAAAAGAAAACACCATCATCATTAGAATTAAAAAGACATTATTTATCAGGGCACGAATGGCTCATGCCTATAGTCATAGCTACTTAGGAGGCTAAGATCTGAAGATCCCAGTTCAAAACCAGCCCAGACAGGCAAGTCCATGTATCTTATCTCCAGTCAATCACCATTTTTTTTTTTAAAGCTGGAAGCCATGCTGTAGCTCAAGTGGTAGAGCAATAACCTCAAAGCTGAAAAAGCTCAGGGACAGTGTCCAGGCCCTGAATTCAAGCCCAGGACTGACAAAAAAAAAAGACATCACTTATGTTTAACTGAATATCTCATAAAGACTTGTGTTGATGGAATCAACATTCCAGAATTCATTCTGGAGCTCTGGCCTATATTCTGGAATGGAAAAAGATCCCAATTAAATTATCTGGCCCTACAAATGCAAAATATCATGTGGTATAGAAAGTAAAACTATTTTTTGCAGCTCCCTTTTAAAGCCTTATAATCACATATTTTAATTAAACCCCAACAAATGTTTTCTCTTATTATAATCATTTTTTGTAAAATAAATTGAACTATAATAAGTCACACTTTGTAAAGAAGTGACAGCCAGCATTCCACTAAAATATATGCTCTGTATTTTTATCATATGATACTTAGCTAAAAAAGCAGCTGCTCAGCAAGAGATAACTTTCCCACAATGTCTTGCATCTTGCAAGATCATATGATTCATTTTTACCAGTAGATCCAATAGCAATGATAAGTGTCCTTTCCTCACCCATGTGTCTTCTGAATTTTTCCCTCATTTCCATCTTAATTGCAGAAGGGTTTGAGGGGCTAGAGAGACAAAAACACAAAACAAGTGTTTCCTAGAAAACCTGCTTTCAGCCTGAGAATGACAGAATTACATTGTTTTACGGAAAAGAAATAAATGTCTATGTATTGAATCACTTGATTATTTGGAAGGTTTGTTACAACAGTTAATGTGACCCCAAATATTACAAATTTGTCCCCACTAATGAAAAAAATAGCTCAACCAAGCAACAATGTCTAGATTTTAAGAAACTAACCCCTGAATGGTTGAATTTCCTTATGGCAAAGTGTAGACTTGACACCTAAAAGATCTAGACTAGAACTCACCCTGAAATACCTCTGTAAAATTATATGTGTTAAAGATTCAAAAAAAAAAAACTCATCTAGAGAGAATTTCCAGGATTAAAACAAAGCCCTAAGCTGGAATTACATAAGGACTAAGTTACAGCAGGTATCACTGTCTATTCCAGCCTCAAATTCTTGCTGATGCCCGAAGACTTCCTTAGTGGATAGGAAATTCATAATGAGCTTGCTTTTCTACAGGCAGGCGTCCTCCTAGGAATCAGGTGTCACTTGATAGTTCCACATTGGAAGAGTTGTTCCATAGCATGTTAACTTCACTTGATCTTATCCTTCACAAGCTGGCATAAAAACTGCAAATTATACTTCAGAAATCTTACTTGGTGGTTCCTGTTAAACACTGTGATTTCAATGTTTTCCCTCACTCAGCATTTTCCTTACTAGAAAACTACCCTTGTATAGGAACCAACAGTATTTTTAAAACAAAATTCAGATGTATACTGTGGTCCAAAACACTTTAGTGATTCTGACAAGGTTGTCAACACGGCAGAGATAGGATCAATTCCACATTTGGGAGGCTATAAAAGGACACCTTAGCTGAGTGCCAGTGGCTCACATCTGTAATCCTTAGCTACTCAGGAAGCTGAGATCTAAGGATCAGTGATTCAAATTCGGCCCAGGCAAGGAAAATCCATAGGGTTCTTATGTCCAATGAATCACCCAAAATACAGAATTAGAGCTGAGGTCCCAGTAGTACAGTACCAGCCTTGTGCAAAACAGCTAAGGGACAGTGCCTAGGCATTAGTCATTAAGAACTAGGTGCTGGTGGCTCACATCTGTAATCCTACCTACTCAGGAGGTTAGGATCTGAGCTCAAAGCCAGCTCAGGCAGGAAAGTTTTTGAGACTCTTATCTCCAATTAACCACCAGGAAACCAGAAGTGGAGCTATGTCTCAAAGTGGTAAAGCACTAGTCTCAAGCAAAAAAAAACCTCAAAGAAGCCAGGTACAGTGGCTCATGCCTGTAATCCTAGCTACTCAGAAGGCTGAGATGTGAGGATCCCGGTTCAAAGCCAATCCAGGCATTAAAGACCACGAGACTATTATCTCCAATCAACCACTAGAAAACTGGAAATGGTGCTGAAGTTGAAGGGGTAGGGCAGTCGCCTTGAGCTACTGGGACAGTGCCCAAACCCAGAGTTCAAGCCCCACAATCAATAAAAAGAAGAAAAAAAAGACCTCAGGGCTAGTGCCCAGACCCTGAATTTAAGCCCCATAACCAACAACAACGAAGTCATTAATGGGGCTGAGAATGTGGCTTAATGGCAGAGTACTTGCCTAGCATGCGTGAAGCTAACGGTTCAATGCCTCAGTACTACATAAACAGAAAACACTGGAAGTGGCACTGTGGTTCAAGTGATAGAGTGCTAGCCTTGAGCAAACGAAGCTCTGGGACAGTGCCCAGGCCCAGAGTTCAAGCCCCAGGACTGGCCTCTCCCCCAAAAGTCATCAAGGCTAGAAGTATGAGTCAAATTGTAAAGCAGCTACCTGCCTGATAAGCTCAAAATCCTGAGTTAAAACTCCTAGTGCTAACAATACAAAGATAAGTCAGGTTGTCCGGCATGGTAACACATGCCCAAGGACAATTCTTTGAGCCCAGGAGTTCAAGGTCATTTATACCCTATTACTGTGTCCTAGTATATTCTGATATGTCTGTGGAAGTTGGGCATTGCTGCATCACAGAGTGAAGTACAAGTTCACGGTATCTATGGGTTTTGCATTTACCCAGTTTCATGCTAAAAATATTTGTAAGGAATTGTATGTGCACTGAACATGTAAAAATATGTTCCTATTGTTGATTCCCTAAACAACACAACATAAAGGTGATTTGTGCAATGTTTACATTGCATTGAGCCTTATAAACTAGAATGGCTTAAAGTATTCAGGGGGATGTTTGCAGATAATATGCAACCATTATATCATTTTATATGAGGGACTTCAGTGCCCAGGGATTTAAGTATCCAGAGGAGATCCTGGAACCAGTATGGATGACTACTGACATATAGCTGTATCCACTATTCCTCTGATCAAAGAAAAAATAAATAATTTTTAGATCTGTAGCAAAGTCATGCACTCAGAAGGGAAGGGAACTTTATTCTGGGTACAGAATATATCAGCTGCCTAGCTGAAAGAACTGAGGGTTAATAAGGATTAAAATAGCAAACAAAATGAATCTAGATAGAGTCTGGAAGGGCTCAAGGGACCAGACAAGAATTCAAGATGATCCTGGGCAAATTAAAAAGACAGCTTATTAGAAATGAGATAAAAAGCAGTGGGAACAAATGTAGGATAGCTCATCTGAATGAAAACCTCCATAGCTAAAAATGGTGGACAATACTTACTAGACACAATCATAACAGATCTGGGCACAAGGCCATGTGATGATTGAAAGTAATATTGATTTAAAGTGCAGGAACTCATGGGCAAGGCTGGAAGACATTAGCTTAACACCTTCCCTGACCTTACCATCAACTTCTCTTGGAAGACACACTCAAAGTTCTTTTAACATTGTTTATCTTATCATTGCTCTTATCACTACTGTAATCTTTTAAATTCTGGTGTGGTTTTGTGGTTCGAAGTGTCTTCCCACTAAGATGGCCTAGATCTGTTTCCACCACAAACATAATACCTGTTATGTGCTTAATAAGTGGTGGTGTAATCTCAGTAATTATTGGTGAATAAATTAATATTGAGATTAAAAATTATATATGACAAGGGCTGGTCACTGAGAAAATAGTTACACAGATTAGAACAATAAAAACAAATATAACATTTTGTGAAATACAAGACATATGAAATTCACACTTGGCTATTTATGGAAAAAGTTGCATCATAAGAGAGTCCATGTATTTACCTATTGCCCATTTCTGCTTTTCAGCTAAAGCAATGACAATAAGTAGCTAATTCCAATTAAGAGCAAATAGCCCACATAACCTAAAATAGTTTTATCTGGCATTTGACAGAAAAAGTTTATTGACCTTGATATAGACAATTTGGTTTCTACCACTTTTGAAGGATCATCAACTAAAGTGATGTAATGATCATATTTATAACTTTTTGTCTGAAAATCAACGGATAGATTAATTTTTGTGCCCCCCCAATAGTCACTGTTTACTTTCTTTGTTCTCTACTTCTTTTCCTTCTCCCTCCTCCTTCCCCTCTTCTTTCTTCTCTTCCTCCTCTTCTCTTTTCCCCTCCTCTTCCTCCTCTTTTTCTTCCTCCTCTACTTCTTTACCTCTTTTTCTCCTTTCTCTTCCTCCTCCTGTTTTGGGGGTATGTGTTTCTTATTTGTCATATTGGCAATGGAAGCTAGGACTATGTGACACTAGGCAAGAGCTTTGTTCCCTAGACCTACTCTCTGTATTTTTAAAATCATGATAGAGTTTATTCAAAACAGAAACTTCTCAGTGCTGTAGAATAAACACAACAGTCATTGATGAATACATTAAAACAAGAATATAGACTGGGATATGGGTGAGGGGTTAACAGGATTATTGAATTAATGTGGAGCTGGATTTGAATCAATTTCTGTAATCCAGATGAGTAATTTAGACAAAACAATTCTCTAAGACTTAACTAACCACTCTGTAGAATGAGAATAGATATTTTCTCAAGCAAAATGCTATGGTGATTAATTTATATATGATATATCCTTTTTGGTGTTCTTTCCCATTTGAAAACCAATGCTCTGATAAACTGTTTCGGAACTCCAAGAGAATTCTTCATAGCCTTTTCTATCTTCTTTCCCTGGAATATAACTAATGGAAAAGGCATGGACAACTGATGCAAAATTTATCCTAGAGCTCCTGGAATTCCTCTCCCCTGAAATATTATTGAACACCAAACAGAAACTTCAGTTAGTAATATTGAGGCGCTTGGAATGGAGGCATTCCACTAGGCTTTATGAAAGGAGAGACAAACTTGGTTTGCATTCAGAGAACACATTGCAAAACATTTGTGTAGAGAGAATGAAATAGTTTCTGTTGAAATGGGAACCCTTCTGAACCTGTTCATATCGGCTGCATTCCAAGCTTATGGGCATAGTTTAAACTCCTACATCCTGCCAGAGGAGCCAGCTCCAGTCCCAAGCTGACTACACATTTCATTCTCTCAAGCATCCATATCCTCTTACAGATAAGCCACAGAAATAAGAGATTAAAGTTCCAGTGTATCCTATTTCTATGTGTGCTGCAGAAATCCTCTAGCAATAAAGGAAGGAGACTGGGAAAGAGAACAGCTATGCACAGAGATAGATGAACCCTGTTGCATAAAACCAGAATTTAGGTTATTCAGCATCCAGCCTGGCAAATAATAGATGTCACTAGCAACTTATTAAAAATCGAGCTTCAATAGGAAGCTCAATTTGAAACAGCAACTCTCCAAATTGCCTATCCTCAGCTTTTTAAAATTCCTTTTGCAGCATGGAGACAAAGGATGTACTCAGAGATTTAGAAGAGAACATCAAGGAAGAGGTCTGGAAGGTCCACTGATACAGATTTACCAGGGAAGCACGTGGAAGTTTGGGTTAAATCCCTCAAGCTAACAACCTTCTATGTCCTTATTCTAGTCTTTGGGATGGAGCCTGGCTACCCTATTATCCTTACTTCGGGGAGTTACTTGTGCACAAGGCTTTAACAAACTCTAAGAAACTTCAGGCTTCTCTCACCACATGCCTGTTCTGACATAATATGCAAAGTCCCTAATATGTAATTGCTCACCAGTGTAGTGGCTGTCACCATGTTAAAAAATTATTATCACTTGGCATTTCAGTAATGACAATTTTATAGGTGCAAACATACACACACACACACACACACACACACACACACACACAAATACATGTATGTTGAGATTAAGGAGAAAAAAAAAAACACCGTTACTTAAGTAGGTTCAAGCAGCATGTGAAAACCTCTGCTTCCCACAGAAAACAGTGTTCCAGAATTAAGTGAATGAAGTAATGATAGTCTCTACCTCACAAGACAGATGGTACAGAAAAAAAATTTTTGAAAAGCAAACAAAGAAAAAGGAAACAAAGTAAGTTGGCAAATTGTTGATAATGGGGGAATCTGGGCATTGGTTATAGAAGAAGTAGTGGTGTTGTTCCTTCTGCCTCCTGTACATTAGGAAAAATTATATTAAAATACTTCTTAGTGGTAACTAGATTTTTTAAACATTACATTGCTTAGATAAAGGCTATGTGGAGCCGGTTCAATGTTCAGGCTATAAAGAAGTGGTGAAATGCTTTATTTTTTCAGAACATACAGATCATATGCGATGTAGAATGTACCAGAAACAGGGAAATGAATAGAATAATATTTTAAATTGCTTAACTCTAGAGCACACAAACATAACTTGTCAGCTCCATTATTCTATATTGAAAATTGAAGAATTTCTCCTTCGCAAAAATGTTTTTTTTTTGTTGTTTGTTTTTTTTCTTAGCAGGGAGTTTGGCCTAGTAGTAGAGTGCTTGCCTAACATACGCAAAGACCAGGGTTCGATTCCACGGTACCACATACATCGAAAAAGCTGGAAGTGGTGCTGTAGCTCAACCGGTAGAACTCTAGCCTTGAGAAAGCCCAAGGACAGTGCTCAGGCCCTGAGCTCAAGCCCAGGACTGGGGGAAAAAAATGCTTTTTCTTTGAGGAATATTTGGAAGACGATAAATATAATCCAAAAATTGGCATTGAACGATTGCTATTTCCTTTCATCTCATAATAGGGGAAATCATATTCTAGATTTTTCTTTCTTCTTAGATACAACATATCTATAACAACCATTTATTTGATATTCCCTCTTTTCATGGGTAAAAGGAGGTCAAAGATTCTGTTCTTCTTACACTCCCAAAGCCCCGTCACCTGGCTGGCCTCCTTACATATTTACAATCTCCTTAGAGTTTTGAGCTGAGAGAAACCAGTTACTTGGTATGCCAGGTGGTACCCAGTTTGAAGGAAGAAATAAAAACTAGATGTGCCCTCATCTGGGTCAGATGTAGGACGTTGCTCTGCAGATTTGAGGATAAGAAAGGGACCTATGATGTGGAAAGACAGTACACAAAGACCAGCACAAACAGCAATGACATGAGAAAAATCTAAGTCTTTAGTGCTCCCCACTCTAGGGAGAGCTGGAGGAGCAGCTGCTGTGTACATTGGAAAGGAATATTGTCAGCATTGCTTTACAGAAAGGTTGCACGGAGTACAGAAGAGAAGTGACCTCTCTTGGAAATCTTTATTCCACTACTTCACCATAGCCAGAAACCCCAAACTCTTGATATTCAATAGACTGGATAACTGAGAACTTGAATTTTCATCAAAGTTGAACTTCTCATGTGGAAAAGTCAGCAGTTGATTGGTGGAAACCATCCTAAAGAAAGGATCAATCACCTATCATATACCTGTTTATTCAATGGAAAGAAAGATAAACAAGATCTCCAGGATATGAAAACAAGAGCTTTATCTTGTGTGATTGTTGTTCTTAATGTACTATTTTATTTCTCTTCTCTTTAGTTGCCCTTTGGTTAATCTCATATTGTTACTGTATCTGACTTTGTTAACTGGCACAGTATATATATATATATATATATATATATATATATATATATATATATATATACATTTATTTGTTTATTTGAAATAGGAAAGTGAATGGGGGGGAAACAAGATGATTGGGAGGGGTAGGAGGGAAATGGGGACAAAAACTTGAGAAGCGGTATCAATGTGTGAGAAGTAATGCACTTACTATCTGACAAATGTAACTGTAACCCCTCTATACATTACAATAATAAATAAATTTAAAAAAGAAAGATAAAAACAAATCAAGTAGTGCTACTCTGTGTTCTATGCAAGGGAATTCAGCATGAATCAAATAGACCAAAGGTCCTTGACCTCATGAAACTCTCCTCTTTGAAAGGGCAGATCATCATGCTGATAAAATGGGATTGGTAAGCAAGATCACCACAAAAGCACTGATATAAGTTGCTCGAGGGAGTTCTAATCTAAAGTACCAACAGCTGGAAATCTGTGATGCCAAACACTGGAAAGAGTCTCTATTGATTTAAATTCAACCTCTGCCACTCCTTACCTGGGAGACAGTTTCTTTACCTCTGCTTCTCTGCAAAACAGTGATAATGACTATGAGAACCAGGAGATTCTGCTTCTACTGACAGCAGGAGGCCAATCTCTAAGGGCTCTACTCCCTGGCTTTTTTAATTCTAGTTGATTTTCCCAAGGAAAGCACATCCAGAAAACTGGAAAGCTATGACTTTCCTGGAACTCTCATTAGCTTTGAAAACTACTTCTTTCAGGCAGGATGTAGTACAGCGAAAGTTCTTTTCTCTTGCTAGCATAGCTACATGAGTTCCTGAAATAGTCCCTTACAAAGCCCTCCTCAACCATCCTTTTGAATACATCTGTGCCAGATCACCTGAAAATAATGCTTGGTCTTGATAAAGTCTCAGAAAACAGAAGGTAATATTTCCAAGCATGGTGCTATCCTAGATTTGTTCTATTTCACTGGACGTGTCAATAACTTTGGCATTGAAACAATAGAGAAGTGGAGGCTTATATTCTCCTAAACCCACAAGGAAGACATCTGAAAAGGATCAAAACTCAGATATAACTCAGTGCTACGGTGCTTATAGAACATGCATGAGACCTGTGGTTTCATCCTCAGAATAACAAAACAAAAAGAAAAGAAAAAAAAATAAACAGGATCCAGCAATACATTAACATAAAGTTGGCATTTGCATGTGGAGAAACAGTAATTTTCATTACTAGCAGCCTTTTGATTGGGCACGGAGATCAGGACGCCACTATAAGAAAAAAAATTCTACAGGCCCTCTGATAATAATAAGAAAAGGAAGATTTTTCATGCAAGAAAAATCTCAGCCAAATCTGAGGCTGTTATTTACTCGCTTAAGATAGAAACTATCCTCTTTGGACTCCTGTGATCTAATCCTTTAAGCTCTCTGCTGGCACTGGGAACAATGTTAAGTTTTGGGCTCAGGCCCTTTGGTTTTCTAATCCATGGGAATTGGGAGATGATAAATTTACAGAGAGCTTGAAAGTTCCTAAGATGCAATTGGAGCCCAAGAGGGAAATAATTAGGATAGAGTCATGTAACTCCACCAACTCTTCTGGAAGGCTCTGAGTTATGTAATTTCCTTGCTGTAGCTTCCTTCCTCTGCATTTCCCATTTTGCTAGGGAATAGAGGGGGGAAAGGGAGAGGCAAGGAAGAAAAGTGAAAAAGAACAATCTATCCAAATAATCTATTATTTGCATGGACTGTGAGGGATGCTGTAGGGGAAGAATTCAAACCAATGTCATAAAGGAGTCATTTGACTTGACTTAGGTGTTCTTGACATCCACACCTTTGTCCATCCTCACCAAGGTCAACAAAAGACATATCTGTTGTGTTCTTAATATCTGCATGGGAGAGCAGAGTCCTCATTTTTGGTGATATGAGCTTAGTGACTGGAAGTAAGAGAAGGAACAAGAGTTTTCATTACAAGCTACAGCTGTCACTATAAATAGAGCATCTGGAAGAGAATTGACTTCTGTGGGTTGTTAGAGAAATGCCTGAGGAAGGGTTTTAGAAAAACTCACAAAACCAAATCTTGCGTCTTTAATGTCACCAAAGCTAACCCCCATTTTCTATCACATTCTTGTTAATAAGAGACCCCATGAAGAAGTGTGTGGGCTTGGCTAAAATGTTGGCAGGGAGTAGTGGCTGCTTTCAGAAAAGGACAGGGGTGGATAATGTAGCTCAGTAATAGAGGACCTGCTTATAATGCATAAGAACCTGAATTGCATTCGGGGGGAGAGAAATACAAAGCTGGAGAAGAAAGGAGAAGGATTCAGAGGATGAGAAGATGGAGGAAGGAGGAAGAGGAGAAGGAGGATTTTTCCTACACCTTGGCTCTTGTGTCAACTTCATCTCTTCTATCTTAAACCACAGTAGGAAAGACAACATCTGATTCCTTTTTATTCTAGTAGACCTGACAAGCTTACATGGAGCCAATACAAATTGGTAATTGAGAACCACCCCTGACTTTGAAGCTCAGATAGCTCTAAAAAACAACTGGCACAAGCATGTGCTAACAAAGGTCCATCCCAACCAGGTTTTGCAATGGAGAGGACCAATTCACGCTGACCCAGCTGCTGGTTTGCTATAACTTGCCCAGACAGATTTCTGGTGGAATTTGAAGCCATGCAGAGGACAGATCGAGCCATAACAGATAGAACAAGTGCATTAAACATATCAAAAAGATAATCTGCAATCCCAAACTTACTATTGCTCACAATATTGAAGATATAGAATCATTCTACATATCCAGGAATGAATGAGTAGATGAAGAAAATGTGGTATACATTAATAAAATATTACTTCCCCATCCTCCATAAAGAAGCATGCAATTCTGTCTGAAATAAAAGAGAACAGGACACTATGTTAAACAAACTGAGCTGTAAGCCAGACAGAGAAACATAAATACCACATGTTCTCTCTGCATCTGAGTTGATCCAAATGTAGACAGACTAGTGATAATAAAGACTGGGAAGGTGAGGAAAGAAAGAAAAAGGAGGTTGAATCCAATCAACATACATGTTTATGTGTATTGAAATACCACAACAAATCCTATCAGAAGGCACAATTTATGCATGTTAATAAAAAATAAATCAGTAATGTATCACAATGTGAAGAGCTGTAGAGACATCTGTATTTCCAGATGCTTCAGATTCCACTATTAGTGAATCACTTTTAGGAGAAAATACTGCCCTCTCGAAATAAATTTTTAGAGGAGCATTTCCATTAAACCTTCTATTTGTACAACATATAGGCATTTTCTATTTGTTTTCTCATTCTTTATTCTAGTTATCTTTTTGATCAAGATAGAATATTTCTTGGTGACTTCTCTATACAAGTGATGAAATTGCTGTCATCATTTGGGAGCAAATGCTTTTTAAGTCTTTAACATTTCCAAGATGAGTAGCATATACAATATTGACTTAATTTCAGGACTTTTTTTTTTCTTCCTGACTTAAGCGATGGAGCTGTAGGAGACCTCTGGGCCCCAGGTTGGAAGCTGGAAGCAGAATCAATTCAAGAGTCCAAAAAAGAACTTTGCATTCTGCACACAGTGCATTCTGAACAATCTAGCAAATTATTCTTAAATTAAAAACAGAGCCAAGACCTAGACATATGAGCAGATCATCAGAACACCTCATGCATGCAGTCTGCCAGAAATGTTTTGAGTGCAGCTTCCCTTCCAACCAGTTAGCAGCATGGATGTTTTGCAGTCTCATTGGGAGACTACCATCTTTGCCTCTTTCTGAGCATGCCACTGAGCACACAGACTTCATCAAGACAAGCTTGACTGAGAGCTCTGATTGCAGATTTTCCTGGAAACATTCTGAGTGGCACGTACGAATGCAGCCTCATTTTCAAAACATTTATCTGTGTGCAAGAAGAAAACCAGTGGGCTTACAAGAAAATTCAAACAAGTATTGCGAAGCATAAAGTTTTCCTCAGTTTGGAGGGGGACATAATAAGGCATAGGAAACAGCACTTGAGTATGCTAAAGAGACTTTCCTTAAGTAACGGCAGCTCAGAATTTGTCTTTGGATCTGTGATTTCCAGTATCCTTACCTACTTGCTCCTTGAATTCTGTGTTGATTTCATTGGACTAGTAATTATTAAGTCCTCATTCTCAGTTTCTTTGTGCTGCTTCACCCTGGGCCTGTAACTCTGAGGATATCCCAGCAGGGGGTTTGGGAGGATTTCCATGAATCTATGATGACCCAGATTCATCCCACAGTTCTCTTCACCTGGGTTCCAACTATGAGCTCTGTGTCTCCCTGAACTATGCTGATGGAGAACCATATACTTTATGAAGAAAGCACCACAGGAAGGAAAAATGCTGCTCAGAAAATTTGTGAGGTCTGACCATGTCAAGCAAATGGACCATCCAAGGATTAAAAATAGCAGTCATGTTAGCTCCCAATTTATGAATTGATAATTGGGTTTGGCTTGGTTGGTCTTTGCAGATGGGTGTGGTGATCAACTGGGAAGTGCTCTCCACGAGGAGCTGATTAGTCTTGGTGATCCAAGTCACGTTATCTTATGGTTGACTCACAGCGGAAGTGATGAGTGCTTAAGAACCCTATGTTTTTTCATGCATCTGTACAGCAGCCTGATTTGTTCACATGGTAGCATGAAATTCTGAAGAAGAAAACATATAAGACCTGTTAAAGGTTCACTCCGCACCTGCATTGTACTTCTACTGTGTCCAGAAGCTGGGGAAGTCAACTTATGGGTTGGAGTTGATTAGCGAGACCATGTTTCTATGTCTCAGAGATATAATATGCTTTTATGACAGGGGAGGATAGATTCTCCTCAGTGCCATCTTTCTTTTTGAGTCCACAGGTCTTACACCTTGCCTTCTGAGGCTCCAGGAGAAATTCTGAAAAGAAAAGGAGCTTGACATACCTCTGACTACATAATTTGTCTATATCAAATCACTTTCCTAGTTGAGTTTCATGATATTTGACTTTCTTGGGGAAACATTTTTTCCATAGTCAGAGAGCACTCATTGGTCTGTCTTCTTAGACCATAACGACCCAAAGTGGCTTGCTGGGTGGCATTTCAATGGCATGTATAGACTCATCCTGGTAACACAAAGTAGACCCATGAAATTCTTGGGAATTTGAATTTGTCAACAGAAGGACAAGGGCAGTAAGCCATAAGATACGTATTGAGAAAACCCAGCCCATATATTCTTGGTGCTAGAGACTTAAAGATGGGCTCCCAGTGGGGTCTAGTTAATTTACTAAACATCATCATTCCAGAGTATATTTTTTAAAGCTATATATAAAATCTCTCTCTCTCCCTCTCTCTCTGCCCCCCTTTCCTTTCTCCCTTTTGATTTGGTGGTTTTCATTTTTTAAATGGTTGTATAATGGAGTTTTAGTAATGCATCTTGATCAGTGTCATGGCTTGTTTATTCCCCTCCCCGCAGGCCAGCTTTCCCATGGCCATCCATTTCCTAAAGTTTCCCAGTTCCACTTCTCCTATGTGCATCTTAAGTTCTTCTGTAGGAAAGGTTTTAAACATGGTTCCAGGGAATGTTAACATATTCAGGAAGCTCATTGTTTCAAGATATTATTAGGATAGCATGACACACCCTGAAAGCAACAAAATTGAGGAAGAAGGTGAAAATTCCAGAGACTTAATTGTAAGGGATAGTAAACTTGGCCCCACTTTTGGACAAGAGGAAATGCTGGTGGGAGAGTGTACATGCTCCCAACCACTATTCTACATGGCTCCTCCCACATTTTATGACCTTAGTTCCTGTAGAGCACAGGGTCACCCTCTGGAAAGAAAAACTGGGCCTGTGAATGGAAGAGTCTCAGTCCTGCTGCGGCCCCTCTGCTCTTCCTAGTCTCTGGGTTGAGGTCTCCTGTGTATGGAATATGTGGATTGGAAACAATAAACTATAGATACTGGGTTTAATTGGCACCAAAGTGTATTCAAGGCTGCAAGTTTTTTTTTTTGTGGGGGGGGGAATATGTCTACCTGTAGTCCCTAGCTTTCTAATAAAGATTCCAGATTCGACCTCTCAAAATGTGGCTTTTCTGTATCTCACATACTATAGGAGCATATGTCTTCTCCTGATCAAGTCCATTTAAGCTGTCATACAAATCACTATAAAATGGGTAGCTTACAAACAACAGAAATTTATTTTGATGTTTCGGAGGTTAGAAATCAATGATCAAACCACTAACGGAGTCTTTGTCTTGACTCCCAAGCAATTAATTGTCTTTTGGCTGTATTTTCACACATTAGAGGAGCAAGGGCTCTCCATTTTCTCTTTTATAAGGGATAAGTGAATCTTATTCACAAGGACTATGTCCTAATCAATTCTCCAAGACCCAGCATCCAATATCATCAGCTTGGTAGAAATGTTAATTCAATTTATGAATTGAGGAAGAATGTACTCATTTTGTGCACAGCATCTAATTAATACATTCGGGGGCTAATCAAATAGCATGTTATTACTGCTATCCAGATGTCCCACTATGGCCCTTCAGTCTACCCTTAAGTCCCCTGTAGTTGCTGAGAACTGTTTGAAATCACACCATCAGCTCCCTTGGGGAAGCTGCTTATTTCGTTTTCATTGAGAATTTCTGGTAGGGTCTTGGACAGGTGTTCATTATACTTGAAATGAAGCCAGGACATGAGGGATTTAACACCCCCAGAAGAAGCTTTCAACTGATGAGAAAGGAGTCAGATCAAGAGACCTGGCTTCGTCATTCCTCAGGAGACAAATCTACTGTGTGTTCTGTAGCATGCCAGACAGCCCCAATTGGCTGACCTCCCACTCATTCCGGCCCAAGTTTACACAGTGGTAACTTTCCAGTTGTCCTGCCACCTTTTTTTATTGGTGGGGTAATGTATAGAGGGGTTGCAGTTACATTTGTCATGTAGTAGGTGCATTACTTCTTGCAGTTATGCCCCTTTTTTTTGTCTTCCCTCTTTTCCTTGCCCCGCTGTTTTGGGCTTTCTTGAGATCACCTCTCAAATAAACTACTCATACTTAAGACTTGTTTTCAGGGTCTACCTTTGGGGTGCCTTTCTCCTTAAACACATGGTTAAGTAGAAAAAATATAATGCTCTGAAAATGCCCCTTAGGTTTGTCCTAAGACAATACTCCAAGCACAAGTTAAAATTATGAGAGAAAAAAAAATATCTGAATGCCAGATAGGAAAGATGAGGAGAGATCAAGTTGCCACCAATTCTACAGGCCTATGTGGTATACTTGTAAAACTTGTGCTTCTTCAGATATTTTACCTTAATCTGTTGAAACACTTCATATTGTTAGACAAGTGACTGGCATAATATCAAAGTGTTCACTGACATATGAAAGACCTACTCCAAGTTCCCAACTTTTTGCAATCTTAGGCAATGATTATATTGATACTTTGGTTTCACACTTAACTCATATTCCCCTTAGGAGAAGCTAGAGCATGGCTCTAGCTGGATTCTGGTGAAACTCTTCATTGCATTCTTTCTGGGCCTTAAGTAGGTGTCTAGCATTTGAATTTAAGACATCAGAAAAATCTTAAGTCATCCCTTCAAATGCTATGGACAGGTTACGATACCTGGGGGGGTCAGTGCTACAATCAAACGATAGCTTTAAATGTTGTTAAATAGATATCAATGAATTCCACATGAAATGTAGCTCAAGATTAATTATATCCACAAATTACATGATACACTATTGTTAATGTTGAGTAGATTTTAAGGATGCATTTCTTTATTTTAAAAATGTATACATGTATTATTCAGGTTCCTCTGGTCTTAACGTTCTGTAACACTACAAGCTGAACATGACAAACATTGATTACATTTGTGCAGGCCTATAGTTTGGCTCTGATTTGACCATTTTGAACAGGCCTAAACCCAAATTGTGAATCATGTTTCGCTGGGCTCCACGTTTTTCATTCCACAGTACAAGCTCACAGGACAATTACCCTGGGTGTACTTTTCTCTTGGCAGAACATGAAGTTAGAGTGCAAGGCAAATCATGCAAACACATTCAAAATCTCTGTTAATTAGCTCAATCCAGTCAGTCCATGGCGTGTATATATATATAAACAATGGTGTGCTCCTGAGATACAATTTTTATTGGTCAATATTAAAGGTATGCAATAAAACCCAGTGTTCTACATATAAAAATTAAAATTGTATATGTAAAAGAGTCTGTCCTTGAAAATGGTCCATATTAGATCTCAACCATAATACATGGGCTAGGGAGGCTTTTATCTCATATCTGAGAGGAGAAATATCAATGCATAGCAGAATGGGATGTACTGATATGTCAAACAGCAAGGAGAATGTATGCATAGTTCTTTTGCCAAGAGGAAAGGAAGGTTGGAAACCAATCACAATATTCAAATTTGTAAACCTACTCAAAAGTAGACAGCATGTCATGATATGCCCCAATGTGCCCATCAAACAGCTACAACAATCTCCTCCTCACTCTCACATTATTTGGAAGCAAATCCTGCATTTGATAAGTATTTTTAAGGGAAGAAAATGTGTAGGACCTCAAAGAGTTTACAAATTAACTAAGGCGATTGAAATAGTATGTCAACAAGATGTAAAATAAAACACAGATGCATACTTAACAACAAAGAGAGATAGTCAATTCCAAGACATTGCACATGGGAGGTTTACTCCAAATATTGATGAGGTATATATTTAACTGCCTGGGTTAGCTCAGATAATGAACGCCACCAAAAAAAAAAGAAAGAAAGAAAAAAAGAATGAAAGGGAGAAAGCACAAAAGAAAGAAAGAGAGAAAGGAAGGAAAGGAAGGAAGGAAGGAAAGGAAGGAAAGGAAGGAAGGAAGGAAGGAAGGAAGGAAGGAAGGAAGGAAGGAAGGAAGGAAGGAAGGAAGGGAAGGAGACAGAGAGGAGGGCAGTAAACACCCACTCTTTATCTTGTTCATTAATCTTAGTGTCAGGAAAAAATTACAATAATGGCATTTGAGATGCAATCAAATTTGTTTTATTTGTTTTATTTGAAATGTATTGCTTTGGGCTAAAGCATCTCTTCCTTAAGATACTGCTCTCATCTGTATAATCACAAAATAAACAATTACAAAAATAAGCTTACACTTAGGAATGAACAAGGAAGAAGACTCAACATCTAAAAATAAGAAATGCATCAGAATGTTTAATAAAAGAAATCATTGGACAAACCAATTATAATATCATGTTTTTGTTTTTGTTTGAATCATGGTAAAGTTTATTACATTTTCTAATTAAACCAGATCCACACAAAGGATCAAAGATATCACTGTTTCTTTGTTACTCTTAGCATTTCTCCTATTTCCTTTGGGGGGGTGGTGACAGGTTGATCATAGAGCTTGAACTTGACCTGAGCCCTTCAGCTCAAGGTGACCATCATACCCTTAAACCAAGCCCCACTTCCCATTTTCTAGAGGTTAGAGATAAGAGTCTTAGGTTCTTTTGTGCCCAGGCTGGCTTTGAAACTTGATCCTCATATCTCAGCCTCCTGAGTAGCTAGGATTACAGGCGTGAGCCACGGCTTCTGGCAAACCTTAAGGTTTTCGATACATGTTGATTTTTTTTGGGAAAAAAAAAAAACATATTCCCTTGACCTTTTTCAAAGTAATTGTAGAAGTACTGCTTAACAAGTGAAACTAATGTCACTTCAGGTTGATGTCTTTCCAAATCATTTTACCTCTGTCTGTTCTAAATTTGACATTCTGAAACTATCACCCTCCCCCCCCCTCTCTCTCTCTCTGTCTCTCTCTGTCTCTCTCTCTCTCTCTCTCTCTCTCTCTCTCTCTCTCAGTGTCTGTGTGTGTGTGTGTGTGTGTGTGTGTGTGTGTGTGTGTGTGTGTGTGTCTATGTCTCTCTCTCTCTTTTGGAATAAATCTCCAAGATTGAACTGTTTGTATGGAGAAGCCTTAAAGAAGGGTTTGAAAAATGTGGTTATAAGTAATGCTATACTGGGTCACACCATTATTCAGATACTTAGCATAGCAGATATTTAAGTAAACACTTAGTGTTAATGCACTACAAAAGCAGTTATGTGTTTGCAGCAAACACTTATAAAAGAAAACATATGTTCTGGAAAGACAAAATATTTATTGTATATTTATTTTATTATTTACCAATAAATAATCGCTGCTAACTCTTGATGCCAGGAGTCCACTCTGATAGCTTTTCATCTGCCCACACTCCCCCCCCCAAAAAAAAACAATTGTCATAGATTTCTTTCTGAGTTTGCAAGAGGCAAGATTAACTGGGCCCATTCATTTTTTGTGATCACTTTTGATTACTTGGTGTTGCTAGGAAAAATTATCTCATAAAATAGCACAGCTATCCAAGAGTTTCTGTTGAAGATTCAGTAACATGGATTGTTGTTCATAAGGACCTGCAGTTCTAGAAAAGAGGAAGATGCATGAAGCTTTTCCCTAGGACAAAAATCTATCAATATTTTCTTCAGTGTTTATGGATATTTTTCAAAAGTAAATCTTGAAGTTGAAATTTGATCATTTCTTCGCTGTTTCAAGTCACTCTCCTAAGTCAATACTCCAGCAAATTACAATAACCTACATTCAAATTTTGGATAAGGTATTTAAGGTTCCCAGATGCTTAAGATAATTTCAAAGAGTTCCAATCCATTATCCTTGGCCCAACACTGGATATTTGAATATGACTACCATGTATTTAAAGTTACATCTTCATGACATCTTAGCCATTTTTCATGGAATGTTATCCACAAACATATTGTCTAACTTTTGACCTCAGATAACTGGTTCATATTTGCTGTATCATCTTGTATTTGAAGCAGTTATTTTTGGTAACAACTCAGATTCAGATATTTCCCAGATTCATAGTCATAATTATTCCCAGACTATTAAGAGCTCAAAAGGAGTAAAACACTTAGAAAAATGTTTTCCAGATGGGTGCTGGTGGCTCATGCCTGTAATCCTATATACTCAGGAAGCTGAGATCTGAGAATAGTGGTTCAAAGGTCAGAAAGCTAGTCGTTACAGACTTAATGCTGTGAAAACCTGTTACATTTCTCATTTGTTCTCTTACTTTTGTTGTATGTTATATAACATCTGTGGATATGTATGTTTATGACTTAAAAACATAGCACTATTTGGGAGGCAGAAATAGACAAGGGCATGTTTAAGGGCCAGCAAAGTTAATAAATTAGCAGAATGCCATTTTAACTCATAAAGCTGAGTTTGGTGATTTATACCTGCTGTCCAGTTGTACAACAGGTATAAGGAGGAACATTGTGGTCTAAGAATCTTGGATTAAAAAAAATCAAGATTATATTCAAAATATAATTAAAGAAAAAAGATTAAAGGTGCAACTCAAGTGTCAGAGCCTTGAGTTCAAACCTCCGTAATAAAAAATATAAAATAAAAGCAAACTATTAGATTGTTTACACAAACCGAAAAAATACTTTAGGTAAGTGATATTATAATTTAATGGAAAAAAATGCCATGAAAGAACAATATTTGTATTAAAATACTCACTTTGGCATTATTAACTTGGTTTGATTTCCCCAACCAGCTCAGCCACCATTTTGTATCATGATTCTTGTCTGCTGACTCTCCTCAGGTCACCATAGCGTCCCACTTTCACTCTCCATTGGAGTTAATCTGATTGATTGGAATCACTTTTCTGCTCTTTCTTCCCTCTCCTATTCTCAGTTTCCTAACAGTGTTCAGTATATCTGAGGCTGCAAGTTTTCTGGGGCCATGTGTCCACCTGAAGTTGCTAACTTTCTAATAAAGAGTCTCAAGATTCGACCTCTCAAAATGTGTCTTCTCTGTACCTCATAATCAAATCTCTATATATCAATATGAAATTCAAAAACAAGGAAAAGGAATCTGTGGTGATCAAAACCATCACAGGGTTTCATCTAAAGGTTGGAATGAGAAGCAAGTAGCAAACTGGTACCAGGAAGATTTCCAGGGTTTGGGGAACATTCCTGTGTCAGCCTAGTACGTTGTCCATTTCAAATTGGCATCTGGTTTGCCAGACAGCCACAGGAAAACATGTCAACAGCTAGGTGAGACCCAGAGCTTTGATCAGGAAAGAATTTTTTTTCCTCCCAAGAGTAAAGGACCTGGGAGAAGCTCACAAGGCACATAAGTTGAAAGAACAGGGTTTCTCAGAGAAAATATGTGCATGCATTTGTACCCACACACATCTTTCCTCTTAGAAACCTGACCAAAATACAGTGGTCCCAAAACACAGGCCACAGCCCAAGTATTTGAGAATTGTGCTGGTCACTGAGTCTGATGGAAACATCAAGCTTGGAAACTGATTGCCAGGAGTTGGGCTAGACTGTGCCTCCACAGCCCTAGGCCTAGCCGATTTCCAGGATTGTAACCAATGTTAGACACAGGCTACTGAGTGTCCCTGTTGTTTCTGCTTAGTTCGAGCAGAGGGAGAAGGAAACCTTAACACACTGTTCTCTTCAGGAAGCAAGGGACAAAAGGGCTTCCCTGAGGACACTTGGGAAAGTGACATTTCCTCAGGCCCAAGGACATCTTGAGGTGACTTTCCAAAACACTGAATAAAGTTGACCTAATTGTTTATCTTCTTTAACTCTTTCCAGAAAATAACATGTCCCTCCAGATCTTGATCTCAGTATTATAAACATTGATGGACATTTGTTGAGGACAACACAAAATATCATCACCACTGAACGAATGGTAACAAACGCACAAGCTTATACGCTAGCCATTTTTCTCCGAGTTACTTGCCGGTTGAATAACTGGTCACCTCCAGTTTTTCCACAGACTTTTTGAGATATAGCTTAGGAATCGGTGAATTGTATGCGTTAGAATGGAAATGTCCCAAGAATTCATGGTCAAGTGCAATTATTCAACATTGCACTTGAATATGGAATATAGCTTTGTAAGGTGCTTAAAAAAAGCTATTCTTCATATTCAGCAGACATACTGTTTATCCCTTAGAGTGGGTTCCTGGGGTAATAAAATTAAAATAGTTGCATGGGAGTGTATTTAATTTTAAATTCTCAGGATTTATCTCAGAGTTCTAAGGTGGAAAGTCAGTTATGGGGTGGGTTTTGCAGCCTTGTGAGAACAGAAACTGTACAGAGGAAAATAAGGTAAAGAGAAGGGAAGAGGGTGATGAAAATCAGTGTGTGTGCTTCTGATAATTTTGATGTAATAACTGTGAGTAATATATGCACAAATGAAAACACTTTCAGGTTCTGCACAGTGTGAAAGCAGGCCACCATCCCCAGCATCAGGGCATTCAAGGTGATCACAGAAAAAAAATCATATTTCCATGCTGAAAAGCCACTTGACACTCCAGCATGTTTCCTTGCCTGGTAAAGGCGATCAATGTGCTGTCAGAAATTGGTTCACTCCCTTCCTCTCTGTGCGCATTTGCCAAGACAGCTGCAACATTCTGACAGCTGTTTAGATAATCAACTGGACCAATAAGGCCCAGGCTGCTCTTTTTGTTATTTCCTTAAGACTTACTGATGGGTGTGTCCAGGGCAGAACCACAATAGAAATCAAAAAAAAAAAATGGGAAGGAAGGGAGCCACTTCAGGAATGTCACCTGGATGAGGACACAAGTTAGTAAGGCACAGGGAGAATTTCTCAGAATATTATGGAAACTGTTTTCCATGTGCTACAACCATTTAAAAGAGAAACTGACCCCAATACATAGCCATGTTTCCCATGTCTTAGTCAGTGACCAATCACTGCACTGCTGCAATCCTATACTTTGGCTTAGTGATGCTGCAGTTATATCAGTTGGCTAAGAAGACATTTCTCAGAATATGTTCTTATTTCCCCATGCCACGCGACTGTGTTATAATGTGATAAGCCAACTAGAGAACAATCTGATGTGAGAGGGCATTTTAATAAAATATCAACACTCTCAACCAGTGGGGAGGCTGTGGTAGACACTGTTGTTGCTAGCCAATACAGGCTTCTGTCAAGCTGCTATAGTGATTTAACTGCTAACAGAAAAGACCTTCTCCAGAGAGATGCCTGTAAATAGCAGAAATTACCATCCTCATATTTATCCTCTCTTCTGCAACCTGCTCATAGTTACTGGTGAGCTGACATGAAGACGGTATGAACCTTCTTGCCTCAAGTGGCAAAGGTTGGAGATATGATTTGGGCTTCACAGCTCTCTGTGACTTTACAAAGGCCACAACTTTGCTCAGATCCCAGGCTCGTTCTGCCAAAACAATAAATAAATAAATAAAGCTTCTATAAATCACACATAAATCCTTGCCTCAAGCTCTGCTTCTAGGGAACCCAACTTAATACACTCTCTGATTTCCGTGTGTGTGTGTGTGTGTGTGTGTGTGTGTGTGTGTGTGTGTGTGTGTGTGTGTTAATGAGGCTATTCTGAATGCCTTTTGCTCTAGAAGGCCTCACATGAACTTTTGCTCCATTCTGTTGTCAGTACCCTGTACAAAGAATTCAAGGAAAGGTCTTCTATTGTAATCATATGTTTGCATCCTTGTGTTTATTCTAATAATTGTACCCTGAAATGACCAATGGTTCCCTGTTAAATCATTAACTTCCTGAGTTACTTTATGTCTGTTTTAGTATATACATAAGATGCTACAAGACCAGGAATTTTATTCATCAACTTCCTATTTTATAAACCAAAATGCCCGAGAAAATCAATTTACAAAGAGGAAACTCCACAATCTCCAACAAGGTCAGTCAATCATGGGCTAAAACCTTTAGAACTTCAAGCTAAAATAAACCTGAGGGTTGGAGGTCAAAGGGCAGTAGGTATCTATCTATCCTACTCCACAGCATCTATATTTGTTTCATGAAGTCCTGTTGGCAGCTAGGTGAAGGGATGAAAGAGTCAGAGGATTCAGTGCTGCCCTCTCTAGGTACAGCTTAGACAAGCTGTGGTTCTACTTTGGGCCATAGACTGGGAAGATGAATAATTTTAGGATAAAGATCCCACTAAACAAGTATAAAAATCTGTCCTCTGTTGGTACTCTGAGAACCAATGTGATATGTAGTTAGTAGCTAGTATACTTCAGGATATCTATCTAGTTGTTAAGAACTTAATGCCAAAGACAAAGCCTTGAATAATGCTTTTGCTAAAAAGAACTGACTATTCACGGGGGGCCTAGAGATGCTTGATGGGTAACCAAAAGCCAGATAAAGCTAAGCCATTCATTTTACATCTCTGTCCTTCATCTGAAAACATTGGTTAAGATTCCAGTTCAACTCTATTGTTAATCATTTCAGGACTGGCTGTCTAAAAACTGGTGATAGTCAGTTAGCCAGTTAGCCATGAATTATCTAAAACTATCTCAAGATGATATGGTATCTTGCTTACGTTGATATCTGTTACACAATTCTATAATGGCACCTCGGATTTCAGTATCAACAGAGTCTCCCACACCATTCAGGCTAAGATAAAATCACTCTCCTACAGGGTGAGGCTTCTCCCTTTCCCCTAAGGCAAGAGGACCAATCTCTCCATGTGATATTAGAAACAATAACTTTTCCAGAGCTACCTCAAAGAAAGGGAATATAAAAAATGATCAATCAGATCATACTTCTACCAAGACTGATAAGGCGCGCATGCACATGTGTGTGTGTGTGTGTGTGTGTGTGTGTGTGTGTGTGTGTGTGTGGCATGCTTGTCCTCAGTTTGGGCCCGGGCCTTGAACTCAGAGCCTGGGTACTGTCTCTGAGTTTTTTTGCCAAAGACTATCACTCCAGCATTTGAGCCTTAAGTTCCCTTCCAGAGTTTTGGTGATCAATTGGAATGAGTTTCATGAACTTTCCTGACAAGGCTGTCTTCAAATTGCAATGCTCAGATCATGGTGTCCTGAGTAGCTAGGATTACAGGTGTAAACCACTAGCACCCAGCTATGCATCTTCTTATTTTTTTTAATATTTTTATTGTAATTAATAAAAGGGTTACATGATATTTGCCAGATAGAAAGTGCCTTAATTCACATACATTGATACCCTTTCACATGTCTTGGTACCCATTACCCTCCCCCCAACTATGCATCTTCTTATAAGCACCACCTATCCTTGCTTCTGATCCAATCCTTGCTTCTGATCCAATCCTTGCTTCTGAGTTGCATTAATATTGCTAAATAGCTTGAATGTCATCTCTACCTATAGTAAAGGGAGAGAAGGCTGTAACCGCAAGGCAACACTTTTAAATTAAGGCAAAATTTAGAAAACACAAAATGAACTATGTTAAAGTATATGATTAGTTGGCCCATAGTATATTCACAGTGCTATATAATCATTGCCTTTGCCTAATTCAGGACCTGTTCCTCACTCCAAAATAAACTCTATAACTTGAATGTAGTCAATCTACATTCTCCCTTTGTCTACCCTTCTTCACAACCACTAATCTGCTTTCTCTCTCTATGAATTTGCCTCTTTCTTCTGCATGTTTTATGTGAATGGAGTTACACGATAGATAGTCTTGTGTACCTGGCTTCTTTCCCTTAATATAATGCTTTCAACATTCACACATGTCAGAGCAAGTACCAGTACTAAACCTTTTTCTTATTTTTTTAAATAAAGGAATACATTCCATTTTATGGATATATCTTATGTGTTTATTCATTTATCTGTATTTGTTTGTTGATCCATTTGAGAAGCATTTAGGGTGTTCCTTCCTTTGGGCTGTTGGGTTCTGGGTAATGTATTCTTAGAATACTCCTTGATCTGTTTTTATTCACAGGCAGAAATAAAGTTCTATCACTCATGAATATCAACTTCTATTATACATTGGCCCAAAATAACATTTGACAACTTAAAACAATTTGCTTAGTATTCAGTAAATGAAAAGCCCCTATCACCAGAGATCTAAAAACTAGAACAAATAAATTGTAAAATGGTGAAAAATATCTACCAACTGTATGAACAATTAAAGTCCTAGTGCTTCCTAATTGCCCCTAGGCTTGTTACTTAATGCGTTCCTGACTATCCATCACACCTGTTGTCTTCATGGCTAGCCATCCGAACATGTCTATGCATGTCCACCTACCCTACATCAACTGAGACAAGAACTTGGCTACAAGTAGTTTATTTGACCTTAACAAGCAGAAGTCGGCAGGGGGTGGGAGTGGGGAGGGAGAGGATTGTGGAATGAAGCAAGGAATGAAGAAAAAGTGACAGAGTGTTTTAATGAGCACATAGCTACTTGACCACCTGCATCTCAGTTCTGTTGGGAGGACACAACAGAATAATTACTGCAAAGAGTGATGAAAACAATCTATTAGTCCACTAGGACAGCAGGACTGTTCTTCTTTGGTCGTAGATTGTTCGTGAGCTCATTAAATCCCTGGTTCCCCTATGCTGAGCCACCCCTATCTACTCTTCTGGCTAGTGCTTAAGATAGGAAACTGTCAATATGTTTAGAAATTGTCATTGAAAAATACAAAAGACCACAGGCAGGACATCAATAGTGTTTCTTGTTAGGTTAAAATATAAGGTACCAATGAGCCATGACAGATGACATTCCTTCAATGGTAGCTGAACTTGGTCACCAGAGAATTCTTCCCTGGAGAAGGCAAGTCCCTGCTAGCCCTTAAGTGTGAGGAGAAGGGGAAAGCATTTCTAATAAGAATTACCTGATATAAAGCCACACACACACACACACAAAACCTTATTCATTCAAGCTGACCATGAACCATCCTAAGAAACAAGCCATAAAAATGTGCTTTTTCTTAAAAAAATGTGACAGGTCAATAAAATGGCTGCAGAATAATTTCTTTGCACTCAAGATACAGGCATATTTGCTAGATAGACTGGTATGAAAAGGAAGGGATATTGCCATTTCCTGCCTCTAGAGTATCTTAAGAAGTAAAGGGCTTAATGGGAAAGGTGGAAGAAAATTTGGTACCAAGAAATAAAAAGCAATGGGGAAAAACAGATGTGAGATATGGGCTCTGCTTTTGTTACTTTAGTTCTCTTAAAAGACTTCTGGAAATTTTTCCTTGATATTCACATCCTATCCTGTCAGCTTTACCATGGTGATTTATATCAATATATAAGTTGATTTTCGTATAAGTTGACCCACAATGTTTAAAAGGTACATTAAGAAATTAAATCAGGCTGAGATGGTGGCTCACACCTGTAATCCTAGCTACTCAGGAGGCTGAGATCTGAGGACCGCAGTTCAAAGCCAGCCCCAGTACTAAAGAATGTGGTACTCTTATCTCCAATTAATCACCAGAAAACAGAAGTGGGGCTGTGGCTCAGGGGCAGGGTGGTAGTCTTGAGCTAAAGAGCTCAGGAACAGAGCCCAAGCCCAGAGTTCAAGCCCTATGACCCACCCAAAAATAAAAAAATAAAGAAATAAATTGGAATCTCTCCATGTTTCTTTTTTAAAGTGCTGCCATTGGCAGAGCTGCTAAACTTTCATATCTGTTATCTTGTATTCCACAAACAGTTCTAGGAAGCCATTGTCCCCACCCTTACTTACAGAATAATATTAATGTACTTGTTTCAAGATAGAATTTCCATGTCATAAATGTCACACCACTCAAATGAATCATTCAGTGGTGCTTGATATATTTACAAAATTATGTAACATTTGTCAGTCCAATTTGATAGTACCTTCTTCACCCTACACACAAACCCAGTGGCCATTAGCACTCACCACTCAATTTCCACCAATCTATTTTTTCTCTCCATGGGTTTGCCTTTTTCGGAAGTTTCTAAAGTGACATGAGATAGTATAATATTGGATCTTTGTGCCTGTCTTTCATTTAACATATTGCTTTTGAGATTTATCCACCTGTAACATTTGTCCATACTTCATTCAGAACCATGGTCTTGATGTATACAATAAGAAAAAAAAAGGCTTTCAACAGAAAATGGGTCATTGAGTTAAAGTATTTTTAAGAAGCAAATTTCTGATATGTACCTTATCAATGCTCTAAACAACAGCATGTGGTGATGGATGAAATAACTTCTTTTAACTACTCTAAGTAGTGAAGCATGTAAACAATATTTGGATATTATAGCTACAATTGTTACGTGAAAGGAAAGAATCCAGACTATTTATTGATATCCATTGTTACAGGTTTTTACGAACACTGCCCTGGTTTGTTTCCTATATTCATTAGAAAAAAAGAAAACATAACAATTCAATTTTTAAAAATCACAAAAACATGCATTTTTTCATCACTATGTAAGTGCCTCTCCCTTAAATTCTATCCCTGAACTCTCTGTGGCTGCCAGGTGAAGAATCCTTGATAAGATTAAGAGCTGAAATTGAAAGCCACACTCTTCTGGTTTAAAACCTGACTGACTCATTTCCTGGTTGTATAACCTCAGGCAATTTATCTAACTTTCCTCTGCCTCTATTCTTATTTTCAAAATAAAGATAATAAAATGGGACATTTGAATTAAAATTCTTGGAACCATAGGTGATCAGTAATAAGTACTCAGTAAATATTGAATTATTATGATGATTATGATTATTATTCTATCATTATCATTACATGCTCTAGGCTAATAGACTAGTTTCCTGAACATATTTCAGAAAATTGAAGCCCACAGAAGCCAGATAATAGAGGCCTCTTGGCCCCATACTATGAAAGGCACTAGAGGTTGAAGCATTTCCAACTTCATTGGAGTGAAATTGACTATTAGTTTCATAAACACAAGGACCCTACAGCCACCTACATCCATCTTTATACACGCCACTATCCCTTGGTGACCAGTGGCTGAAATCCTACCAGCATCTTGCTGAAGGGATCAGAATGTAAGCAACCTACCACCTTGGTGCATGTAATAGCACCCTACCCTCCATTTCCCTCTAAAACTTTCAATACAAAACAAGCAACCACCCTGAAGATTATTTGGGCCACAGAGACAGAATAGATAGAGGAGTTGGGATTTGAAAGGTGAAATGCACATCAAAATAAGCTTTATTTCCCTAAAGCCAGGGTGTGAGATATGGCATCAGGTGCCATGATTCATTGAGGAAGAATAGGAGAAGAGCCACAATGCAGCATAGTGAAAGGAGCTGCAAGGATATTGTCTTGGCTGGTGTTGGGCTTCAATCTGGTTCTATAGCTTCTGCTCTGGAAAGAGAAATGGCATTGCATAGTTATGTCTCAGAGGCTACAGGTTGCTGTGGGGGGGAATAGAGAGTGAGGAAGGAAACCATCCAGAGCAAAGCTCCAGTGAAGAGATGGCTGCTGTGTCATCACAACTGGACTGCTACATCTGGGAGAAGGCACATCTCCTAGGAATAGAAATAATCAGAATGCTGACAGCAGCCATGAAGGAATTCCTTATTCTTGGAGGGAGTCAAGGTCTGATTTATGTGAGTAGTTGGTTGCTCATTTGTACTCTTCTTTGTAAATAATATGGGTATGAAAGCATAGGAATACAATCACGACTGTAACAGTGGAATCTATGTGTTAGAGCTTGTTGGTTATCAGCCACAAAACTCAAGTCCTTATGGATTTTTTGTTGAGTAACTTATCTGAGAAATATTTTTTTAATCTCCCAGAATGGTCTAGAAGTCTTGAAAACCTGTCAGGAAATCAAGATAATAAAACAGTACCAGGCATGTAAATGGGAAATTCTTAGTTGCCTGGCCAATTCTATCAGGGGACTAAACATGGGCTGTTGTTAGGATGGTTGTGGGTTTTAAGTCTTTCAGCATCTTATTTGTCTACACCAATTAGATATATGCTCTCAGGCTCACATGTTCTGAGAGTAAGTTTGGGGATTTGATATTACCAAGTGTTTGCTATGATAAAGCCAAGTAACCAACATCTCTAAAATCTCAGACTTTCCAAAACAAACCTTTCATTTCTCACTCTTGAATGTACAGTTCAGCCACATTAAGAATAAAACAGAAGGACAGAGGGCGAGCCAGTGCATCAGTGGTACTCACTAGATGCTATGCTGAAAATAATCTGTGCAACGTGTGGGTGGAGATTGGAGGAGAAAACTGGGAGAAAGCATGGAAAAATATGACATTGTCCCATAAAGAAATGGACTCTTTATCTGACTTATGTGACTGGAACCCCTCCGAATAACATCTTTAGGATAACAATAGTAATTTTTAAATCACATACACATAGGAAAAAGATAAAGAATATATACATATATGTGTATATATATATATATATATATTCTAGCTGTCTTTTCCTTTCAAGTGGAAAGGACATTGATACATTGTTTGTCAGGAGTTTGATATTCCAAGCTCTCTTGGCCATGTGAGTTCATTTTAAATGGGTAAAGTACCCATTCCTTCTGCTCAATAGACAAAGGTAATCCCAACGTCAGTAGGAGTAGGAAGCTCTCTTCATAGATGGAGAGGGGTGAGGGCCATCACGGAAGAGCAGTAGCACTGGTCCTAGAAGCCTCCTCTGGATTGAGATGAAGTTAAGGATTCCAATTCCTATCCAGGTCTCAGCAGTGTTACTTTGATCTATTTTCTCTTAATAATATTATATTTGAAAGATGCCTTCTTAATGCCCTAAAAAAAGAGTCTGCAGACTACTCATTCTGAGTGTCTTATTTTACCAGTGAAGAATATGGGGCCATAGGGTAAATGCCTTGCTGACTTGAATCTATGCCAAAACAAAATCTATTTTCAGTGGTGCAGAGCTTGAGTTTTATTCCCAGTTCAACCATTTCGGAGCGGAGACCCCCTGGACAAGGTTAGCTGTGCTCTCATCACAGGTAAAAACCCTAAGGTCTAAGTCTTTCCAGGTACTGATCACACTGAAGGATAAAATATGCAAGCATATCTACTGAAATATGGAGTGACTTTTGGATTTTCCTCATTCCCTGTAATATATCATATATCATATATATATATACTCATATATCCACACATCTATGTGTGTGTATGTATATAAATATATATCTTAGCTTTTTTGAAGTTAGATATCATTCCATTGTTTTCCTCTCCCTGCCTTATTACTCCTCATAGCTCTTTGCCTCTCTATAAGTTGATAATCACCACAGTTTCTAGCAGTAGGGACTTTGTAAGGGGGTATGAAACAGGGAGTGCCATTTTTTCGGTGACCCTAAACAGATTATTATTATTATTATTAGGAGAAGAAATGACCTCAGCAATGATTTCCCAGGAATTGTGAAGGTCTTTTTAAAAATGAAATCAGAAATTCCTGAGCAACCTGTATAGGCACATTTGTAGAAACTGGCGCAGCCCAAGTAGCTCAGTGGGCAAAAACAAAGGAGATTTTAGAGCTAGTCAAAACCATTAGAGTCCTTGGCTCAGATTTCAAATAAGCAGAGTAAACAAATTCCATTCCAGGTGGGAACTGCTTCTGCTGTCCTCTTCCTTTAAGCTTTCCAAAGTGACGCTACAATGTTTGAGTATCTCAGAAGTATCCTTTTAATAGATTTCCTTTTATTGTATGCACCAGATGGCCAGTGGTTCTAGGGAAGGACACAGATCTACTCATTTTACAATCTGACATCATTGGCTTAGCACCTGTGCGTGCTGCAGGAAGAAAAGTGGGGCCATTGCATTGTTACTAAGTACAGCTGTGTTTCTCCTTACTTTAAACACTGTTGAACATAGTTACTGACAGTAGTCATTCAGTGACTGTACGTACACATCCCTCTCCACCCCCACACACATGGTAGGTAACTAACTCCATCCTCCACCCTGAAAGTCAACAACCTCATCGTCAAAATGGTTGCTTCGAGGTGCAATAAGCAATGCCTGTGAACTACTTTAGCTCTTAGAATTTCTTGAGCTTTAGATGGAAACTGCTTTTCTAAGACTAGAGAATTTAATAAAAAAAAAAAAAACTACCTTCTATAGAAGCACTCTCTAACCCTACACTGTTTCACACTATAAACAAGAAATAGTTAAAATCAACAATGCATCTTCATCTCATACTCCCTGTCTCTGCACTGCAAATGTGGATTGCCTGTTCACAACAGCCCCCAAACACACACACACACACACACACACACACACACACACACACACACACACACACAGACACACACACTGAGACCTTCTAAGGATTTCTCATGGCTGAACAAATCACTACTTTAAAGTAGTTAAGGAGAGGTGCGACCGCTACGGGACGCCCGGGTGCGTGCATGTGTTTTGGGGGTCCCGCGCCTCAGGGGAGCAGCTGGAGCTCTAGGCGTCCGGCCTGTGGCTCGAAGCTGGCGGTATGCACCCTGAGGTGGCACAGCTCCGTGAGGAGCAGGAAAAGGTGGTCACTAGCTGCCAAGAGAAAATCCAGCATTGGGAGAAGGTAGATGACAACTACAGTGCTCTTCAGGAGAGACTCAGCACCTTGCCTGATAAGTTGTCCTACAACATCATGGTACCTTTTGGCCCCTTTGCCTTCATGCCAGGAAAGCTTGTTCACACCAATGAAATCACTGTTTTACTAGGGGACAACTGGTTTGCAAAGTGCTCAGCCAAGCAGGCCGTGGGATTAGCGGAGCACCGGAAAGAACATGTGAGAAAAACAATAGATGATTTGATGAAAGTGATGAAAAATTTTGAATCCAGAGTTGAATTCACAGAAGATTTGCAGAAAATGAGTGATGCTGCGGGTGATACTGTTGATATAAGAGAAGACCTAAAAAGTGACTTTGAATGTAAAGGAAAACAACGAATTGCTCACAAGCCTCATTCCAAACCAAAAACTTCAGATCTTTTTGAAGCGAATTTTGTCAATGACTCAAAATCCAAGGATTTGCTTGCTGACAAGGAAGTATGGGCTCGACTTGAAGAACTGGAGAAGCAAGAACAATTGCTGGGTGAACTTGACAGTAAATCTGACACTGTGATTGCAAATGGCAGAGATGTGAGTTCCTCTGAAGAGGAAAAGGAGGAGCAGAAGGCACATGGGCTTGTGGGCAGTGGAGCTGATAGCTCCTTCACCCCCAAAAGTGATTGGAAGCTCACTCCTAGCTCAGCCTTGATCAGTGGCCCAGCAAGCAATAGTCCATCACTCTGTCCTGTGAATGGCTCAAACTCTTACCACAGCAAGGAAGATGACAGTAACGATGAGGAGGAGGAGAATGACGAGTATGAAGATGGGGATAAGGAAAAATCACCCATATGCTTCAGGGGTTGGAGAAAATTCTGTACCAACCATCTACTTTTCTCATACTGTTGAACCTAAGAGGGTTCGAATAAATACTGGGGAAAACACCACGTTGAAGTTCAGTGAAAAGAAAGAAGCAGCCAAACGGAAGCGCAAGAACACCAGCAGCAGCCACGGTGCTCACGAGCTGCCCACCATCAAGACCCCGGCCGACATTTACAGGGTCTTCGTGGACGTGGTGAACGGCGAGTACGTCCCACGCAAGTCCATCCTGAAGTCGCGCAGCCGGGAGAACAGTGTGTGCAGGCACCAGGTCGCGGCCGGGGGATGCCGCCCTGCTTACTGGCCGTCCAGCAGTCTGCACACACCATTCTCCCATGGCCGCCCCAGTTGGCTTTCCCACGCCACCACCACGGCTTTGATTGTTTTCAGTGGGTACAGTTGGTCTGCATTGTTTTTCATGTTTCAGACTAAATACGGGCTTTGCTGTACCAGCTGTGATGCATGTGGGCCATGTGAAAAAAAACTTCTTAAAATTTCAAATCCAGTCAACGGTTCTGTCCCTTCGCATTTGCATTTTCAAGGCACTTTAAAATAAATTAAAATTAAAAAAAAATAAAGTAGTTAAGGAAAAAACTTGCGTTCAGGAGAGCAAGAAACACAAATGCTCATAATTTAATCCTGAAGCACTCAGCAAAAAATAAAAATAAAAAACAAGAAAGCCTCTCCTCTAGCAAGAGAAGCCTAGTTCTTGGCTCTCCTCACAGAGTTAAGACCTGAGGACCCAGCCTGCATCTAGAGTCTATTTCACCTCCAAATTTGCCCTTCAAATTCCAGATTAGCTAGTACCCCATTTTTTTTCTAAAGACTTCTTTGTCCTACCCTCTCCAAACATGACTAATCATTCCATCCAATGTGGCACCTAAGAGCTGGATATACACCCACTACAGTACCAATTTTCAAGAATTGTCTATTGTAATCTTTTCTTAGGTCTTAGAAGGAATGTGGAGAAAATTTATCAGTGGCTCCTACCTTATCCCCCACCTACCTGAGAGCCACAGGTAAAGCTCCTATTGCTGTGAATACCCTATGTCTCACATCTTTATAGCCATCAATTCGCATGGCCATTTAATTCAGAAGATTGGGAGAAATGGATTATATAACTCCAGATTTAGAATGAAGTCTAGAAATTGAAGATACTTTGGTAATAATCTCTATGTATAAAGTTAGGTAGTCTCAAGATGAAGTGACTCACACTTGTAATCTTGACTACTCAGGGGGCTGAGATCTGAGGATCAAGGCTCAAAGCCAGCCCTGAGACTCTTATCTCCAATTAACCTCTAGAAAATGGGAACTGGGGCTTGGCTCAAGGGTAGGGCGGTAGCCTTGAGCTAAAGAGTTAAAGGGACAGACCCCAGGCATAGTTCAAGACCCATGACCCACAAAAAAAAAAAAAAAGGATGAAGTGACTATTTACTATTCCATGGTGACATCATTTGAAGAATGATTATAGACTTCAGAAGGAACGGGAAGCAGATCGCAGAGAAATGAACAGATAATTACCTGCCTCATCTGCCACCAGAACAAGAGACAGAAACAGACACACAGGCAGGGAATACAGTTTCTTCTGAGCTCTTGTTTCAAAGGAAGATTGCTATTCTAACTTAGAATTCTATGATTCACCCTACCATTATGTTTTCGATATTTCCTTTGCCTGTTCATATGAGTTTCAAGTTTTCTCACCCAAGGAACATTATTGCTAAAGCACTATGCAAAATTCAAACTGGATCTCATCTACTCATAATTATTAGATACCCACACACTGGAACCAGAGTAATTGAGAACAGGCAAACTTTTGTCTGCAAGGCTCACCCACGAACACGAACACATCCTTAATGACTGAAGATAGTTTATTTTGCATCTAACTATACTACAAAGGCTGTTGAATCTCTTTAGTCAAATGAATCCAAATTGTACTTCTAGCTCTGCTCATTTAATAACTAAGTCAATTTAAGGAAGTTATGTAGTTATGTAACCTCATCTTGCTTCTTTTTTTTATTTTTTAACTCTATTTCCATTCAGGAAATTTTCAAACATACTCAAATGTAGATTAGAATGGAAACCTAGACATGCATGAATGCTTATCAACTAAACACTCAGAATCAAGCATAGGACAAATATAAATTGAAAGGCTTTCTTACAAAATAACAAGTGGTCTGCAAACATGTCAAGAAAATAAAAGACAGGGAAGACAGAAGGACCATCTCAGACTAGAGGACATCAAGAAGACATAAAAAGTAAATGAAATGTGGAACTCAGACTGGATTCTGGAGGGAAACAAAACCACACTAACGAAGGGCAAAAGGTGAAATTAGAATAGAAATCTCTATCCACTGGTGCTGTCTCTATGTCTTACTGATTTACTACTTTTCATCATCATACCACAGTGACATAGGACATTGCATTGGAAAACAGAGTGATATGAACGGAGCTTAGATACAAAAAAAAATCACAATATTTTTGTGAGTCTAAAATGGATTTCCAAGCTTTAAAATAAAGGAACTCTAAGATGATACTTTCTTCCATTCTGCTTTCATTTACTCCTTCCTTTCTTTTAATTAGTTACTTTCTTTTTTGTTTGTTTTTTATTTTGGCAGTTCTGAGGATCAAACCCCAGGCCTTTTGAATGCTAGAAGTGTTCTACTATCAAGTTATGTCCTCCAACCTGCAAAGTTTTTTGAGCCAGGGTCTCAAAAGTGACTAAAACTTTTGCTCCTTCTGCCCTCACCTACCAAGTACTGAAACTTTTAAGTCTATGCCACTACCCTCAGCTCCCTAATCTTTTTCTGTTTTCATGCAAGTATTTTCAAGAAAATCCAGACAGAATATAATTTCAACATTTAATTCCTGATAGACAAGAATTTAGGAAATGGGATTGCAATAACAACCATGCCTCATAGAATTAGCAGTTTCTTTGCCTATTGCCCAGTTTGTGTTCTATTTCATTGTATCAAATGTCTGTTACAGGTGTTTTTTAAGTCATATCCGGTTTCTAACAAAATTCAGACAATGTGTTGCTTCATCTATGAAGTTCTGTTCCTTCCTTGTTGCATGACATTTAGTTTTGAAGAAACTGGGTCAGTTTTCCCATAGAATTGCCTTCATTTAATGGCTAAATGTTGACAAGTCTATAGCTTACTTTATTTTTATTATTATATTGGGCAGAGACAGTGGTATAGTTTCTGCTTAAGTTAGAAAGCACTGAACAAAGAGATCAGAGTTCGATTAAAGTTCAGATTTCTTCTCACACTCTTACAAGGCACTTTTCCTCCAGTACTATCTGGAGTGACATTTATTTGATTAATAAACAAATTATGAATAAAATGTGATTTTTGAATATTCATCTTCACAAAGAAACACATGCTAAGGAACCCAAGGTCTTGTATATGTTAGATAACTGTTTTATAACTTAAGCTACAACTCCCAATTCTTTTTGTTTGTTTGTTTCTTTGTTTTTCATTTGCAGAGCTTTATGGAGCAAGCAAGCAAAATCCAAAGACATGAGGCTCTGAGGAAGATGCTCTCATCTATCTTGATATCAGGGGTAGTATTATGATCACAAGTTAGGGTAGGATAGTCAGCTGACAGTCAGCTGAGATGACTAGATTCTATGGCCTGTTTCACTTCTTGCTATGAAAGTCCATAGACTCCATTGCATTTTATGCGACATGCGGCAGAACTAAGTAGGTGACCATATTAGGATTTCATGAATCATATTGTTTGTTGCCACACTAAGAGAAAGTTTCTAAGGGGCTCAAGGCTTAAAGGAGAATGTCATCAGCACACCTCCTAGGCCTTATAGGCCACAGACAAGTTCCATTAGCCTCACACAATTGGTAAGTTACAAAACCTATCCAAGTCCAGCTGCTCCATTAGGATGGAAGCAGGGTCTGTAGAAAGCAAAGCCCAATTAAAGTGTGAGGTAGACCTTGTTCTGAGTGTTTCTTGGGACACCTGAGACATTCTTGATGTGAGTAGGTAGTGTTGGTATTGGAAAATGAGGGGCCAAAGCTCTGAGGCTAACAGGGTAACCTGGTTCCCCCCTCTGTTTCCCACACATGCACCCTATTTGTGGTGTTTAGAGAAGTGATTTGCCACCATATGCTCTTGTGAGATGCAGATAACAGAACATAGACCTACTTTGGCCTATGGTGTCAAAGTGTCAGTCAAACTCAAGTTCACACATATTTTACAGTCCAGTAGTGTAGGTCAGTAACCCACTGAGGGTGAGATAAAGTTTGACGTAACATTCCTGAAGGTAGGGGAAGTCCACTCCAATTTCTCACACAGGGGTTCTGATAAGATGCTGCAAACCCAAAGGGATGGGAAAATACACTCCAAAAATAAAAATGCCATGCAGTCAGCAATGTGAATGTTTGGAATCGTTTCAACACTAGATGACATTTTAGTGTCAGAGACTGGGTCTCAGTTAAATTGGCATGGAGCAGAGCCCACTGTAATACTCACGCTCTTTGTCGTAGAAGGAGCTTAAAATTGATGTGTAATTATCTTTTCACTCCACAAATATTTGTTTGTTATCAGCCTTGTGCATATAGCCTCCCTGGGGAATATAAAGAGAATCAAGACATAGTACTTTCACCTAGGCAGCTCACAAGAAAGTGAGTGTGGGGGAACTGAACAAAGAATGTGAAGAGGCTGTGCTAAAGATCTGAAGGAAGGATTTGTGGAGATAGATGATATCAAAACTAAAGATGGCATCAACCATTTGACTTGCATTCAAATCACTCTCTGGTTGGCACAGAGGGTTGGATTGGTCTGGATGTTTTCTTTTTATTTCTAGTAGTTTGTTTTCTGCTTTCCTGTGGGTAATGACATGAAGATTGTGATATATTGAAACAACAGGAAATAGGGAAAAATGGATTGGAACCAAATCACATTATGTTTACAGGAAAGCTGAAAATTCAACAGAAAGATGCCTCTATGGCCTCCTTTAGGGGAGACACCACCAAAAAAGTGGGGGAAAAGCAGTTGAAATGAGAGTCAATGAATCATGGTTTGGAGAATTAGCTTAAAGAAAAGTCAGGAATAATATGCAAAGGAAAGAAATGCAAACCATTCCTTAAAGCTCAAGACAGATAGGATGGTGAAGAAAGATTTTATTTTTATCAGTATTTTCTAAAGTGCACAAAGACAACAGAATCTGTATAACCAAGTTCAGTTATATAGAGAAACAAAAACTTCAACAAAGCTGGGCGCAGTGGTTCACTCCTGTAATCCTAGCCTCTCAGGAGGCTGAGATCTGAGGATCAAGGTTCAAAGCCAGCCCAGACCGAAAAGGACCAGAGACTCATCTCCAATTAACCTCCAGAAAATGGGAAATGGAGCTTGGCTCAAGGTAGGGTAATAGACTTGAGCTGAAGGCTTGGCTCAGGCCAAGTTCAAGCCCCATGACCCACAAAAAAAAAAGAAAAGTAAAGAAAGAAAGAAAGAAAGAAAGAAAGAAAGAAAGAAAGAAAGAAAGAAGGAAAGAAACCTTGACAAGCAGTTCCTTATTACCCATAATTTTGTTCATAGATTATTGCATTTCACATACAGTATGATACACACACACACATGCACATGTCCATACCCAGCCTCATTAATACTTCCATCTGTATTACTGATCATGTTATATAAAATACTAAGCACACTTTGACCAATCGGTTCATGACATATAAGGGTCTACAAATGTATTATCTAGTAGACTGGGAAATCTAAGAACTGTATTCTTAGTTCATAAGTCTTTTCTACCATTCTTCCAGCCTTTAAACACAGTATTCACAAACTATTATAGATGGTTTGAGGCTAAAAGAAAAGTGCAACAAAGGATCCTAATAGAATTCTATTCCTCATTTTCCCTCTATCAAAAGGGCAAAAGTCGAATTTTAAAATGCCATGAAATAACAGGACAATCATCTTAGTGACAAATGGCAAACCTTAAAACAGCCACCTGTCTTCCCTCTACATGAGCACAACAGGGAATCCAGAGAGAACGATTTCTTGCCATTAAGGGGAAAATTAGAGCACTGTACAAATATCAAAGGCTTTTAAGAAAGAGAGGAAATCTCTGGATTCCAAAATCCAATGCTTGGTACATTTTAGACACACTACATGTCTAATTGGATTGATAGAATTGTATAAGCATTTGCAATGACATGTTTAACCAAGATGCTCCTGTGACAATCATCTACATCGTAAACAACCTGTATTCATTCATAGAAAAACACAACATCCTCCCCTCAGTCCCTGGGTTATAGTGCTGAAACAAAAACCAGCTCACTCACAATATGGTTTGATGTAGCCAAAACATGAATTTAAATTTTTGAAAGCCATCCAAAGAGACATTCTCCACCCTCTCTGTAAACAGTGAAAACTAATACAAGTAGGGGGAAATAGTGAATATTTTCAGCTTTTTGGAGCCATAGTCTTAGATGATTATAGCCATTCAAAGTTGGTGTCTGATGAGGAAATTAATCACATGAAAAAAATTGGAAATAGACAAGCACAGAGGCTCAAGTCTGTAATCATCACATACTAGGGAGATACAGATGGAAAGATGGGTACCTCAGGCCAGCTCAGGTATAAAGCTGATTCCGTCTCATTCAATGGCTAGCCATGATGGCTTGTTCCTGGGATCCCGACTACAGGGGAAGCACAAAGTTTTGAGTGCCACAATGCACACCTTTGACACTTAGTCACGAAAGAAAGAAAGAAAGAAAGAAAGAAAGAAAGAAAGAAAGAAAGAAAGAGAGAAAGAAAGAATAAAAGCCTTATTCTTAGACACAAAGGAGACCTTACCTTGAAAATAACCAAAATATGGATGTGTGGTTCAAGTGGCTTAATGCCTATTACAAGTGAGAGACCCTGAGTTCAATTCCCAGTATTAAGAAGGAGAATGAGAAGGAAGAAGGAGGAAGAAAAGAAGGAAAGTAGGAAGAGGAGGAGGGGGAAAGAGAAGAGAAGAGGAAAAGGATAGAGAAGGAGGAAAGTAGGAGGAGGAGGAGGAGGAGGAGGAGGCCGCAGCTATGTTCCAAAATGTTCATTTACAAAGCAAGTGGGTATCTGGATTTGGCCCATAGGCTATTGCTTACTAATCACTCGCCTATGTAAATGCCTTTGAAATGAAATTTTTTCTATAATTTTAATGATATTTTTTACTACACAAAGTGGCTCATGTTTGTAATCTTTGCTTCTCCTGAGGCTATGATCAAGAGGATTGTGGCTTGAGGCCAACCTGGGCAAAAAAAAAGTGAATGAGACACCCCCCCCTCAACCAATAAAAAGCTGGGACTGGAAATGGTACACACGGGTGTTATGCCAGATACATAGGAACTATAAATAATCCACACTGGTCAGACAAAAAAGGGACGGTATTAGAAAAACAACAAAAGCAAAAAGGGCAGTGGTTGTTGCTCAAATGGTAAAATGCCTGCCTGGCAAGAGAAAGGCATTTTCATAGAGCAGACATAATAAGAATTAATAATGATAATAATTAATAACCTTTGACACAATAAAAATGTAACAAAGATAACACTCAATAATGTTAATGCTATTGATTTGAGATTAGTGGATAGCTTGGTAACTGTGAAGATGACAGAAACATGATTTCAAGATGTATGCTATTCTCTAGAAACTAGGTACATATATTTTTTTCCTTCGAGGAATATTTCTGTTCTGAACATTTCAAATCTATTTCTAACTCAGGATTCATAACTTCAAGCAGATTTTCTTGAGAATCAATGGAATCACAGTCTGTGGTTTCCCTGTTTGTTTTTGACATCTTTGGTATATGAGAGGGCGATCTTTTTTGGGAAGTTATTTTCTGGGCTTGCCACTACATGTGATATGGATCTGGACCCTCAGATTGACTTGATAAAATTCATGAATACAGATTTCTTTTGTTTTGTAATTGTTATTGTAGAGATAATTTCATATAAATGCAAGAGTAATATACACATGGTTTAGATTAAATAATTGGCTTGGGCCAAACTAGATGAATAAAAACGTAGATCCAAGGATACAGAAATCTCCAATGTACTCAAAACCCGAGTCAACAGATCTTTCTCTGAGCTTCTAAAACAATTCTAGGGATCCTGTTATGGATCTCAGTCCAGGGGTAGAGAATTTCAGAACAGAATTTGAATTACCACCATCAGAGGGTTTGTGGGTCCAATTTCCAGTACCAGGATTGTGTTTGGGCCCTTTTGTACATAGTACTGAGTCAGCACTCTCTTCCCTGGTGATAGATATGTGGTAAGCCACTGTTTATTATAGTGGGTTTACATTCAAGCATGCACTTGCCAGCTATGAACCAAGTAACAACAGGCATGTCTTGCCAAAAGCAACAGAATGTTCCTAAAACATGGCTTGTGATGAATTGTTGAGTGACATCCTATTTAGGTACACCAGGAGATGTTGTAAATCACTTGTTGAATATTTTGGGTCACTGGGTTAGTTTGTCTAGTCTAGATCTTCATACGTCACATTTGCTTAAAGCACAATACAGTGGGACTGCACTGAGGATTCTTTTTGAATGAAAGTTATGTCCCCCTACTGAATCTACTTTAAAGATAGTTGAAGATAGAGGTATTAAATGCCCCTAATGCATTCACAGATACACACCCGCAGGCAGGTAAGCATCTTTGGTACACATACAACCTATTAGCATCATCAGGCCCACAAGAGTCTCAAACTTGAGTATGCATCAGAATTACCTAGAAGGCTTGTTAAAGCACAGACTTTGGGACCCCCACTAGATGTTATTCCTTCCATCTGGGGTGAGGAACAGAATTAGCATTCCAACAAATTCCTAGGAGACATTGAATTCTGTAGTCTGGAGGCAGCAAATTTTAAACTTTTAGCAGGATCAGCAAATATATGTATTTTTTTAAATCATGGGTTATATATTAGTTATGATAGCTACTGAGAAAAATCTCTACAGTCAACACAGGGACGCTAAATTCCCTTTCAGATCTGATCCCAGTTCCTTTGGGAAAATATTCAGAAGTAGATTTCTGGCTCATAGTATAGTTCTATTTTTAATTATTTAAGGAGCTACTATTTTTTTCAGAGTGGCTGAGCTGTTCAGGATGGTCAGCAGCAGTGTGAAAGGGCTTCAAGCTCTCCATATCTTAAACAACACTTGTTAAACTTTCTTTTTTCTTTTTTTCATTTTTTTTGCCAGTCCTGGGGCTTGAGCTCAGGACCTTAGGCTTCCTCAAAACCAGTGCTCTACCACTTAAGCCACAGCACCATTCCAGCTTTTTCTGTGTATATAGTATGGAGGAATTGAACCCAGGGCTTCATGTATGCTAAGGCAAGCACTCTACCACTAGGGCATCCTCCCAGCCCCATCTTGACACATGGGAGGTAATATCTCATTCTGTTTTTTTTTAAGTACTATTCAAAAGCCAAAATAGGGAAGCAACATAAGCATCTTCAAATATTATAATAATGGAATATTATCCAACCTTAAAAAGAAGGAAATTCTACAATAATCAAAATCACAGATGGACATTGAAGATATTATACTAAGTTACATAAGCCAGACACAAAAAGCAGGCACAAAAATACACTGCATGATCACACTTGTATGAGATGTCTAAAACAGTCAAATTCATAGAACCAAAAATTGGAATGCTGGGAAGGGAAGAAAATGAGTTACTCATTAGTAAGGGGATTGAACTCTAGATGTTTGTTGTATAATTCTGTACCTGAAGTCATTGATAAAGTACATTTGTGATACATTATGAAATTTGTAAGAAGGTAGATTTCATTAAATGTTGTTACTATAAGTGAGAGAGAGAGAGAGAGAGAGAGAGAGAGAGAGAGAGAGAGAGAGAGAGAGAGAGAAGGGCTAATAAAAAAGGGTCCTACAGATTTTCTGTCAAACCCTTTGCCTATAAGTAACACTACTAAACTATACATACTTTAACATCTTTTCAGAGGGCAAACCTCATGTCAAATGTTCTTATGCCAATGCAAATGTTAACCACAAAAAAGTAAATAGTTTAGGCTTTATAGTCCATGTTGTATCCTGAAAGCAACCACAAACAATATGTAAACAAATAGATATGGGTCTATTTTTTACTTCAAAAGGAGAAAAAGAAAGGTATGCCTGGGACTTCACCAATGGAGTAGAATCTGTAATTTGCAAATTTCTGGCCTGTAAGATAATAGGTCCCTCCAGCGGAATACTAATCTTACTTTCCCATTACCAGTCTAAACTAGGTTCTAACACAGTCATATCTTCTACCAATGTGTGTGTGAGTGTGTGTGTGTGTGCACGCACACACGCATACATCTGAGTACACACACACACACACACACACATGCATCTACACTTTTAGTGACAGTTCAATGCTGTGCCAGGGAGCACATGGGAAGAGAAGAAAGTCATGAGAAAAGTAAAAGGAAACTGTTATTTTAACTTAGCAGAGCGAGTCTCAAGCTAAAACTGTTGGAACATATTTTTTACATCTTTCCCCCTTCCTCTTTTCTTTTTCCTACTCTTAACTCAGAAATCACACAGGCTCTCTAGGAGAGCAGTCTTTGGTGTTTTTAGTGCATTGACTATCTTCCCAAAGCTTCAGCTTTCAAACATTATAGAAAAGCTTATTCTGAGTTATATACTGCTGCTCTGAAAGGGAAGGAAGTGAATCCAAAAATAAAGCCAGAGAACATTTAATGGGAATAAAGGGAGGCTGTGCAGACTCTCTCTGTGATACACGTATGAACATTTGGTATTCCTGTATTTGATCACTAATCTCTCAAGAAGAAAGGCAATTTCAGCACCTTCTTTTCCAACAGATAACCCCCCCAAAAAAGAAATAGTTTGTAGATGACTTGTATTTTTAGTTCATTCAGAGGAGTTAAATCTGGTGTATTAGAACTCATTTCAGTTTCCTCAATTCCATTACAAGTACAAAGGAAAGGACAGGAGTGAGGTTAGCAAGCAAATAATCCATGTAACAGAGTCACTTGCACACTTCACCAGTGTCCCATGTAAATATACAAGGACAGTGTTCTCTTTTACTAACTTGACAGGGGAAAAAAAATAAGAGCAGCAAAATTTACAACAATACCTACAGCTAAATGCAATTATATCATTCTACCTGATGCTAAATTACACAGTCGACAAGCATATGTTATAGAGTATCTTCCTATAGTTTCAATCTGAAGCAGATAATAATGCTACCTGAGCAATGGCTAAGATAACAATTCCCTCCCCTGTTCAAATGTAGAATGGTACACCAATTACTCAAGGACTTCTATTTCTCTGTAACTGACAGACGCGTTCATCCTTCAGTTAGTAGCCTAAGTACCAGCAAATGCAGGAAAATACTGAGTGACTCAACACAAAACCTCAAGGAACCATAACACTTGTATAACCAAGCAGAAAGTTACTGAAATTACACATATAATGTAGGCATGTATGCATCTATGAAAATGTCATTAACACAGGACAATGGGATGCCTAGAAAGATAGGAATATTTTGAAATACCCAAGCATCACTTGTGTCTTACACAACTACATGAGAAATACTTTGGAGCTTTATATGATCTAAAGACAATAATAGATGCTTGATTCTTTTTCATCACATTACACAAGACTTATACCCAGCACAGAGCAAATAAGGAAATTCCACACCCCACGGCTGATAAAACAAATAAAACTTACCTGCTGCCCTCCAAGGAAGCAATTCCTGGTTCCAAGTCCACTAACCTGTAGGAGTCCAGAGGTGAAACAGCTTTCACAGCTCTTTGTCTCTCTTATCCACCTTGTTTGGGAGATGTCCTTCATTTAGTTTCAAATATCAAAAGCCTGAGGGGGAAACCCTTCTGCAGGTTGTTCCTCAATGACATTTCAACAATCGAGCACTGATCCAACAGAGCTGGACTGCTATATATAAATGTAGTTCACCTATCCTTTGGATGTTAGAACGTTTTTTTAAATAAGTAATATCCTTTTTTCACTATAACTGGGATTTTAGTTCTAAGGGGAAATCATTTGAAAAGTAGGTTACCACATATATAATTTGTGCAAACTATATAGAATTGACAATCTTCTTATCCAAGTATGCAATGAAATGTTCGTTGTTTTAAAATTGAAATTTAGTTGCTTGATACAACTTTCACTTGTATTGAAAGTTTATTTTCAGGTATGCAATATTCTCATGAGAGGTTTATTGAGGTGATTGATCTATCAAAAAATCTGTGTGATCTGTATTTCATAATAGACAATTGATCCCTTACCACAGCTTTGTGGCACCGAAGGTTGACCCCAATTATATCAGAAAGTGTCTCAAAGCCCTGAGATCATTTATTTTCTTCTAATTGAGCAGCAGATATAAATATATATCAGAGTATGTCAAAGACAAAAGGATGTGGGAGTTTATCACACTTCCACCCATTAGCTGTCACAATCTGAAGAAACAGCACTCAAATCTACACATTTGGAGTGTACTCATTAGAGAGGATATATAGCATATGTAGAAACAGTTATCTTTCACTGCTTTAAAATGTAAATGTCATGAAAGAAAACAATGAACTCCAGATTGAAGGAGACCACGCCGACAGTATTAAAGACATTCAATTGCTTAAGTTAGAACATATATTTGTACAATAACCTTGTGTTAAATTCCTTGGTTTTGATCATTGTACTGTGGTTATTTACTAACCTAAACCATTCAGAAGTATGGATGCAATAAGCAATTCAATGGCTGGTTTCAAATGGCTTTTGCCATATCAGTTTTAGCCAGGGATTAGTTTCAGGGACTCAGGCATGCCAAATTAGATGGATGTGCATGTCCCTTAAATGAAATGGTGTATCAACTACATTATAACTGGAACACATCTTCCCATGTACTTTAAAATTACTTACATTACCTAATATAATGTTATAGCTATATAAATCCTTGTTAGTACTATGTTGTTAAGGAAATAATGATGAGAAAAATGCCTATACCTGTGCAGTACTGATGCAAAGTCTTTTTTATTTCCAAGCATCTTCACTGAACAGTTTATTGAATCTGCAGATGAAAAGTTTCAGGATATAGAGAGAGTTAAATTGCACAGAGATCGAGAGAGAGAAGGAGATAGAGAGGGGTATGAAGTCAGAGACAGATACACAGAAACAGAGAGAGAAAAACAAATGTAACAGAATGTTAACAGATTTCTCTGTAAAGTATATATAATATTTTTGTGCTAGTCTTTGCAGTTTTGAATTTTTTCATAATCAAAATGTTTTAATATGTTAGTATAGCTGATGTTAGTTACATTCTGATATGAGAGCACTGTTAGTGCTACCATAAATAGAAAATATTCAACTACTGCTTGTTGCTGGTTTCTGTGAATGTGAATTGAGGATTTGATTTTCATAATCAATAATGATTCCTGAGAACAGTTTAAAACTACAAAGTACATGCACATATTCAGTGTAAAGAATATTGCCTTCTCCCCATATCAGCTATCAAAGGGTAAGAGATTAAAAAATAGTCTCCAACAGTCCAATCTTAACAGTCCAAGTGTCCAAAGACACATTCAATGGAGGTTTCCCAGAAAAGTAGGTAGAATAATTGCTGGTGTATTTTCCCCATTGTTTGAATGTTATTCTCCTGCTGGAAGGCGAGACAATTCCTCAAACTTGAGATGAGGCTAAGAGTAGGAAGACAGAACAAAATAAAATCAATGAGAACCCAAGATGCAAAAGTGTCTTCCAGGGCTAGCAGCCTGGATCAAGGGATAGACAACTTGCCTAGTAAGCATGAGGCCCCAAGTTCAATCACTACACTACTACCACCAGCACCACAACAGCCAAAACTACTAGGTAATACTAGTATTATATAAAGGCATCTTCATATTCTTAGAGAATTCCTGAAGGTAATGAATTATCTGTCTAGTAAAATATTCAAACTCCAATACCTACTCAGGTGGGAGAGGTATTTTATAAATAATGGCCTAATAACATTGGAGAAGAGAAAATAATTCTCCAATGCGAGTAAACACCCCTTAGGATTGTAGTGATCAGGGTATAGGTTCTCTTGATTATGATATGAACTTCAAATACTACATTTGAAGAGCATTTTCTCTTATCCAAGAGAGAGCAAATGATTTGTCCCCAGTACCCAATTAGCAGAGGGTCAGACTCAAACTCCATGAAGACTCAACTGGGCTTTTTTGTACACTTGCTTTGATTAATGTAGCTAACTGCTTGTGTGAGTTCATTGTTGCAACCCAGACTAGCATTGTTGGCTACTGTAGATTTCAACCTTCTTTGCAGTAACAACTCTAATTCTTCCTTGGTTGTGTTCACTTGCTGGCGAGCTGGGAGGGAAGCTGAAGAACTGAATTGAACTGCCAAGGTAGCTCGAATAAAACAGGGATTCTTGGCCAACTGAGAAGTCAGTTTCTCAAAAACTATTTTGTGAATACATGTACACGTGGATGCTGATACCAAATCTTAACTTCCAGAAACTCTGATGGAATTGTTTTGGTGTGCCATCAGACAACTTTCCAAACTAATCTTAATATGTATCTGTAGTTGGATGAATGCCCCCCCACCAAAAAAAGTCCACAAACTGTGACTCAAGTGGTACCTGTGACTTTAATAATATGCTTTCATCATTTTTCCCAATAAGTGGAAAGCTTGTGAGATTTATACATTAAATTGTCACAAACATTAAATTATCACAAACATTATTTCTGGCTCCACTTCAAACTCTTCTCTTGTTATTGGCATCTTTTCTTTTTCTTTCTTTCTTTTTTTTTTTCTTTTTTTGTGTGTGTGTGGGTCATGGGTCTTGAACTCAGCTTGGGCACTGTCCCTGAGCTCTTCAGTTCAAGGCAACTGCCTATCCTTTGAGTCACAGCCCCATTTCCCCTTTTGCAGTGATTAATTGGAGATAGGAGTCTCACTTTCTTTAGTGCCAGGGCTGGCTTTGAACCTTGATCCTCAGATCTCAGCCTACTGAGTAGCTGGGATTATAGGCATGAGCCATCACACCTGGCTAGCATCTTTTCTAGCAAAGCCCTTAGCTCTCTTAACCCCATACTTAAATATCTTTTTTTTTATCTTTAGGTTTTATCTTGGATGCACCCTTTTCAAAATAGAATACTTCAAGACTAAGCTAGTTGTTTCACCTACATTGACATGACTACTCTGGGCAGTTTCAGAATAGAAACAGTGATTTATCCACTATTGTATTTAGTATATTAGAAAAGTACTTGAGACCCTTCATAAGTAAAGATTTATTCCTCCCCCTCACCCCCCAAATTTAAAAAGATAAACAGATTTTTTGATTAGTGGCTTTGATTCATATATATTCCAAATAGAAATACTAGCTTTTTCTCTCTTGCTGAATCAGCATCCTTAATTCATAATAGATCCCATCATCATTATTATTCATTTTTATCCTCATGGGTAGCATGCTTACAATCAAATCAGAGAAAGAACAAAAAGAATTCTTTTCTCCTGCAGTTATCTACAAAAGCTAAATTTGTTCCACAAATTCCACTAATGTTTGTATAGGTCTCACAATTTAGGAATGTGACTTAGGGGCTTCCCTGTAAGAGAGTCCAGGGTAGCAAGTCAAACCTTGCTACATATATGTGCCACATGATATATATGTGTGTATGTGTATGCATACATGTATATTACATATAATAAACAATATATAATGACTATGTAAAGGAACTACATTATAGGTCAAGGAAGAAAATCTCCCTCCCTCTTAAGAACTTTGTACCCTATTGTCATGAACAGCACATGATAAAAGTATGGAACTGAATGATTACAGTACACTTATTTGTGTAAGTCCTTAAAAAGTCTGTGGATTCTTGCATTGAACTTTTCATGTGAGAGGTTCAGCCTCCAAGTTAGAATAAATTACGCAATCTAGCCATTCTATGATACCACTGAAGGTCACTGTCTGAGGTTGCTCCTGAAAAGTTTGTCTTAATTTCAAGAATCCTTTAAGGAAAGGTCATATAAAGATGGATGGAAGACAATGCTTCATATGAATATTTTTGTCCATTCAAATTTGGAACCAACGGAGGCATAGATGCAAGCATCAATCAGACAAAGGTCAAATTATAATTTCTGTGAATGAGAAATGCTAGGCAAGTACTTTTGAGCTGGACGTGGTGGCTCACGCCTGTAATCAGGAGGCTGAGATCTGAGGGTCATGATTCAAAGCCAGCTCAGGCACTAAGGAATGTGAGACCCTTATCCCCAATTAATCACTAGAAAAGGGGAAGTGGCATTGTGGCTCAAGGAGTAGGACAGTTGCCTAGAACTGAAGAGTTCAGGGACAGCACCCAGGCCCAGAATTCAAGGCCCATGTCCCACAAAAAAAAAAAAAAGAAAGAGAGAAAGAAAGAAAGAACAAATGAACAAAAGAAAGAAAGAAAGAAAGAAAGAAAGAAAGAAAGAACAAATGAACAAAAGAAAGAAAGAAAGAACAAATGAACAAAAGAAAGAAAGAAAGAAAGAAAGAAAGAAAGAAAGAAAGAAAGAAAGAAAGGAAGGAAGGAAGGAAGGAAGGAAGGAAGGAAGGAAGGAAGGAAGGAAAGAAAGGAAGGAAGGAAGGGTGCTTTTCTGACTGGAACTTATCTATGAACTTATCTATGGAACTTAACAAGTTCTTAAGGTACACCTGCCTCCTGATCCCCATGAAATATGTTCTAGAAAATCTTCATAACCAAAATGGTGAGAATGGAGGTCCTTTGCTAGCAAGTTGGTCCCACAGAGTAGAAACTAAATGAAATATGCCCAGTGAGGCTAAATTCTTTTGTCAGTTGGGTCTCACCTCCTCTCAGGTGAACAAGCAGTTAACACGAAGAGGGTGGTAAGGGTTGTAAGTTGGGCACTGTGACCAAATGGAACACAGATGTGTTGGCCAACAAAGAGCATCCTACTCCATAAAAGAAAATAAGACTATACTAATTTTGCAAAACGCATTCTGGATGCTAGTTTATAGAAGTTCAGTATAAGACCCATGGATAATGCTGTTAATCTCTCTTCCTGTCATCATTGATTCTTGCTCTCTTGACCTTGTTGACCTTTGTGCTTTTCTCTTACCTCTCCTTTCCAAATATTCATGTCAATTAGGAAAATTTTCTTGTCTCCTCTAATCCTTCGGAATGCTTGGGTCAGTTAAAAGGTTGAGAGAATAAGCCCTGATCTCAGCAGAGGCCAGCACCAAATTTTCATGGCCAATAATGTTTTCATTATATCCTCTCACATAATCTAATTTTTTCCTTCTTTGTTTATTTCTTTTCTTGCTCCTACTTTCTGTTTTCAATTTGTCACTCACAGTGAAATTCAGCTCTCTTCCTTTCTGGAGTAACTTTCACAGTACAATTGTCGCTAATATTTTCATCATTACTACTACCATTAATTATTTACTCTTTATACGGTGCCACTGAACAACATTCTCTTCGGATAAATATGTTCCATATGTCACAGCATTCTCCATCCTGGTTACCATGGTGTCTCTGAAGATGAGCCCCCTTACAACTGGCTAATTTAGCAGCAGGTTCTAAGGAAACAGCTTATTACTGGGCCTAGGTAAGGTGGTAGGAAAGCATTTTCACCACCAGTTTATTCTTCTTGAAGTGCTGTGTGGGGAATTGAACCATAGACTTATTTATGTTAAACATAAGCTTCCCTATTGAACTTCACCTCTTCCTCCCTAAAACGCATTCTCATATTGTGGTCTATAACATTACAGGGGACTTTTTTCAGTTGACTCCATGTTTTCTTGTAAAGGAATTTAATCCAGACTAATACTTCTCACCTCTCTCAAGCCATTTTCTAGAGCTAGGACTTCTAGAATTAGTTTCACAAGTGTGTTACTTAGCTTTCTGTTACAAATGCCTGAGATAATCTGTTTATAGAAAGGAGCTTTCATTGGGGGTTAAGGTTATAGAAGTTCCAGGCCATGGAAGAGGTTAAGCCTACAGTGAGAAAACCTCATGACAGTAGTGCATGGTGGAACAAAACTGCTTACTTCAAGGCCAGGAAGCCAAGAAGCAGAGGAAGAGGCTGAAATCCCATTTTCCCCTGCGACATCATGCCTCCAGTGGCCTAAAGACTTTACAACAAGCTCTGCCTCTAAAAGATGGCACCTGGTGTGGGACTAAGCCCATATCATCTAAGCCTTTGGAGGATAATTTAATGCCCAAATGGTAACAACAAACACAATTCCAAAGAAGAAATAGAACAAAAAGTTGAATTAAGTTCAAGGAGATCGAAAACAGCCAGAGTGGCACCCACTTACCTACACTATCAAGGAACATTATTTTAATTACTCTTTTTCCTTTTAGCTGAGCCTGTTTGACATGGCCAATGGCAAAATACAAATGGAAAAACATCTGGTGTTTTGTCCTCAAGTGGCGATCTTCTTAAATAATCCTGCAGTCCGTGCCAGTGGAGTTGTTTCATTTATTTCTTGATGGCCCTGCTCTTTATGTAAAGTTAATGGTGTGAAGTGCATTAAAGAAACACGACTTGAATTCCTGTTCATAGTTTCTAAAACAATCTATGCGATTGCTGTAACTCTTAATGAGATTCCCTTTAATTATTTTTTTTTATGGGTTATGTGTTCTCTCTCTGCATGGGATTTTTCTGGGTAATTGATTATGCTGTTTTCATTCCAGTTTACAACTGTGAGATTGATGCTGACTCACATCATTTGTGAACCATTTTTGTCTCTGCCATTTCTCCCTTGTCACAATAGATGAGCATATGTGCTGTTATTAGAGAGCAACATTAACAATAAAGTTACAGTGTGGGGTACTGAGGTGTCTTTCACACCCTTGATCCGGTTAAACCTGATGACCCCATGCTGACTCTTGATGGTACCTGGTGCTACAATCCTTATCATCTTTTCTTTTTTTTTTTTAATTTACTGTTTGTTATTATAAAGGCGATATACATAGGGATTACAGCTACTTGAGTCAGGTAATGAGTAGATTTCCTTTCCTACGGTGTCATCCCATCCCTCATTCTTCCTCAGTCCCTCCCTCCTAGTCCACCCACAAGTGATAGAGTTTACTTTCCAGACGGTATCCAGTGAGCACCATTGAGCATACATCCTTACATTCCTGGCCTATAATCCAAGTAATATAACTATGCATAGAGAACTAAGAAAGCAAAAATATGATAAACCTGATAACAAAGCCACACTGTTTCTCACTACACACAAACAATGCCCACAGTACATACACATGACCGAGACAAGGCCAATTTGCTACCCCTAAAGTGATTTATCACGACCCCTTCTTACCAACAAACCATGGCTGCTTCTTTACCAATCATCTAGCCTTGTTTTGACTGAACTTTCAGCCTCCTAGAGAAAAAAGAAAAAGGTAGGGTTTCTTTTATTTAGAGTGGCGGGGGTGGGGGGAGAGTCCATCAGTGATATACGCTCTTCAGTTCAGAAGAAAACACATGATTTTTTATGTTGCATATAACGTGAGTGGATTTTGTCTAGATCAATCACTATATTGACCTACAATTTTCTAGGAGCTTAAGACTGTGTTCATCTACAGTTTTCAGAGACTGCAAAATGGAACTATCTGGTTTTATTCATTCATTTGCTAGTTAGAATATATTCAGTAGAACACTTCATAAAAATAAAAGAGAAAAGGTATGTCTTCATTATGCCAGTGCTGTTGTTGAACTCTGTCCTATATAGCTAAAACCTGTGGTCTAGCTAACATTTGCACTTAAGTTTTGTTAGGAATATTAATTCAAATCTCACAAGTGGCATGCCTAGTTTAAACGGGATGGGGGAGGGTCATCTGCTTCAGTGATTTATTCTTTCCTACTGCATGTCAGCTACGCTTCCCCAATGTCAATCATCTGCCTAAACTTTTTCAGACCCCTGTATCCAAATCCTTACATACTATTCTCCTTCAGGAAACAAAATGTCTCTTCAACGACTCCCTCCATTGTTTGCGTTGAAACAGCTATATCAATTATGTTGGTAAAACCTACTCTTCCACAATGGCAGGCAGATATGTGAGAAACCCAAAGAACCCCAAAATGTCAAATGACCCACTTGGAGGTCTGCCCTCTAAGGCACCAGTATACTACAGAAAGGAGTTTCTGGTTACTGGCTGTGATGTGTGCTTTCCTGGGAAAGGAAGTTTAGGCTACTTAACATTGGGGTGGCAGAGCGTTGCAGTAACAGTGTTCTTCTAAACTGACCAGAAAGGACTGAAGATCTAGGTATAATGACTGGAAATGACCAACACTAACCTTCCTCTTTCTGATGCTTTTGGAGTTTTATTGCTGTTTATTAGCTTTTATATTTGTTTTGATTTTTTTAATGGAAAGCAATCCTAGATGTCTAGAACTAAAGTGAAAGGTGAAATCATGCAAATCTACTGTGTCCATAAACTTACCAAGGATGGAGGAAGGATCACAATGTCAGAATTTATGAGATCAGACAGAGCCTGGCTACCCACCAGGACTGTTTCATCTTCTTGCCTGGGTGATAAATTACACTAACATTTTCAGGGACCATTTACTATAGAAAAACAAATTAACCCAGTAATTTTAAAATTATACCTCAGCACCAGGCGCAGTAGCTCACACCTATAATCTTAGCTACTCAGGAGGCTGAATCTGAGGATCAAGGTTCAAAGCCAGCCCAGGAACAAAAGCACCTGAGACTCTTATCTCCAATTAACCTCTAGAAAACGGGAAATGGAGCTTGGCTCAAGGGTAGGGTGGTACCCTTGAGCTGAAGAGCTCAGAGACAGTGCCCAGCCTGAGATCAAACCCATGACCCACAAAAAAAAAAAGAAAAAAAGAAAAGAAAGAAAATTATACCTCAGATGCTTCAGGAAGATACATCCAGTCTGGTTGTGTTTTGGTCCTGAGGCTTTGCTTTCCAGGTTCGTCTCTGATTTTACCAACTAATGCCATTGTTTTTAAGCCTGGCACAGTAGTTCACAACTGCAATCCTAGTTATTCAGGAGGCTGAGATCTGAGGATCAATGTTCAAAGCCAGCCTGGGTACAAAGGAACCCAAGACTTATTTCCAATTAACCTCTAGAAAGTGGGAAATGGAGCTTGGTTCAAGGGTAGGGCTGTAACCTTGAGCTGAAGAGCTCTGGGACAGCACCCAGGCCAAGTTCAAGACCCACGACCCACCAAAAAAAGAAAAGAAGAAGAAGAAAGTATAACGTTTTTAACTAGCTCTTAATTCTCTGAGGACTTTGTTTTGCAGTTCGTTTCTTTGAATTAAGCTGGCCCTGGAATGTGTGTGTGTGTGTGTGTGTGTGTGTGTGTGTGTGTGTGTGTGTGTGTGTGGTGTATTATACATATATATGCTATGCATATATGATATATATACACTCTGGGCCTGGGCACAGTCCCTGAGCTCCTGAGCTCAAGGCTACCACCCACCCCTTGAGCCACTGCCACTTCCAGTTTTCACGTGGCTAACTGAAGATAAGAGTCTCATGAACTTTCATACCTGGGCTAGTTTTGAACCACAATCTTCAGATCTCAGTTTCATAAGTAGTTAGGATTACTGGCATAAGCCACCAGCACCTAACTATGAAAATCCTTTAATTTGGTAGGTATATTTTTTTCTATTTGATAGAGGAACCAAATTGTTTGACCTATTTTTAAAGTTTTTCTATTCATGGCATTTACTCACTCAACCATCCATCTCTTCATTCCTTTCATCTCTTGATGAATACTCACAGAGTACTATGTACAACACAGACTGTTATTAGAGGATAGCAAGAAACTAATGGACCCGAGAAGCCGTATTCTAGCCCCACAGTCATGTGGGTGGAATAGAAAGGGTAGTAGGCAAATGCAGAGCAAGCCTATGAAAGGAAGTACAAACTGCTCTGAACAATGTAAGGGTGTCATGTGACCAATACCTAGCTCACTGGATATTACCAGTTCTCTCTTTGTCTCTCTTTTCCTCTTTATGTTTCCCCCCTTCCCATTTCTCCTCTCCTCTCTTCTTTCCTCCCTTTTCACTCTGCTCTTCTGTATTCTACTCTCCATTCCCTACCCACGCTACCTAACTTCCTTTCCCTCTATATACATTATCATCATTTTATCTTTAGCCAGATATACTTCTTTGTATAGCTACCTAATAACTCATATAAATATTTTCTCAGTTCTGGAAAAAGGATATATACATATATATGTGTATATATATATATATGAATGAATGTCATGAAGAGTTATAAGTGACCTTTTTCATTTTTTCCATATATTTTTATTGTAATTAATAGAAGGATTGCATTATATTCACCAGATGGAAGGTGCATTACTTCACAAATGTTGATACCCTTTCTCATGTTTTGGTCCCCATTTCCCTCCCCCCACCCCCGCCCCTCATCTTGTTTTCCCCCCTTTCCTATCCTATTTCAAATAACGAAATAAGCATATATACAATATATCAGATAACAAGGTGAAATACTGTAACAATATGAGATAACCAAGGGACAGCAAAAGAGATGACAGCTAACATAGTACATTAAGGGCAACAATCACTCATTATATGGCTTTTGTTCCTATATCCTGGAGGTCCTTACATTTAGCATCATACTATATGGCCTTATGTATCTACATTTTGTTCTATTGTAAATCTCTGCTAGGAGAGCCAAAGGTTTCTACTGATTATGACAATTGAGGGAAACTATTGAGCCTATGTTCCTTTGAGTCCGGCTTACTTCACTTAATATGATTTTTTCTAAGTCTATAAGTGACCTTTCTTGAATCATAGGTACACATCTTGGACTGATTCCTGTTGTCAATGCAATGCAGTGCAATCTTTAGCTTGGCCTAAGCCATATTATTTTCCATGCAAAGATAGGTGAGGTTATAAGATTATTCATTGCAAATATTACACCTGAAGTGAAATATTCATCATAAATTTTATCATATCTTTTACTTCCCATCTAAGCACTCACTATAATTTATTTTTAAAAACTATTGTGTCTGGTAAAGATCTGTTTACTAGATACTAATATATGTGTAACAGGGGCTATGGTAAATACTTTGATACTAATGACTTCATTTCAAAGTTATGAATATTCTCCTTAGATTCTGTTCTTCTATCCCTAGTTCTTGGCGCATATAAAACATTTAGTACATGCTGTTGAGAATGAATAATTAGTATGACTAACAAACTCTTCTCCTCTGAAATTATCCTCTTTATTTCTAGATTTCCAGTTTTAATACCAATGGATATTTTGAATCCTTTGTAGTCTGGTATTAAACTCTGTGAAAAAGAGAAAAAGATTGTTTCTTGGTCTAGGGTAGGCAAGACAATAAGTCCTGTTCTGTCCTTTCCTATCTGAGCATTTACTTCCTCCACAATGCTGTGCAGATAATTTCATTTTGCATTGATAACTTGGTTTTTAAATGAGATAGTGTACGCAAATACTCATGTTTGTACCTGCTTTGTTTATTTTGTTTTTTTTTTAAGAGATTGTTGTTTTTGTTTGGTGGATTGAAATATTTTGTGCTGCTAGGAGGGTTTCAATTTAGGACCTTGTATCCTTGCTCAGCTCTTGAACTCATGGCTGGCATCTTACTATTTGAGCTATATCTCAAGACCAGTTTTTTGCTGGTTCTTTGGAGTTATTCTACCCTATCTGTCTTCATACCCCAACTATCAGATCTTAGTCTTTTGAATAGCAAGGATTATTAAGTGTGAACCATAATACCCAGCATCTGGTAGTGGTTTTAAAGCATGCCTTAAAAAACAAACAAACAAACAAAAAACATTGTCACCTTTTCAGTCAGAGATGGAGTTTAATTTCCCTTCCCTTGAAGCTGGCCTAGCTTTAGTAACCCCCATTTTAAAAAACAGATTCAATTGGAAAGTAAACTGCATGACTTTTAATGCTTTTTCAAGGCCACATGCCTTGGGGGCCTCTGGACAATTAGATACAAAATCTGGCTATCTGAAGTTTCCATTCTGTAATTCTGGAGAAGCTGCATAGATGTGGAGACCCACCCAGTCCAAACCTGAGGATGAAGATTTCAAGATGACCCGCCTAATCTCTCTGAATACCCAACCCTGCAAGGTTGTAGGTGAATGAAGAGACACATCTGAGAACCCCCTAACTGAGTCCATTCATGCCACTCCCAGAGCCAAGAGACTACTGCTGATAAATGATCATTATTTATGATCTAAGTTTGAGATCATTCAATGTAGAGAAACTTACAGAATAATTATAATACTTGTTTGCAAAGTAGATAGCCAGCAAATGGAATTCAAAAATAAAAACCTTAAACTACAAACTTCTCTCTGAATAGAGCTCATATTAGCTCTACAACAAATTGCTTGATAAAAAATATTAGGGTTGGGGCCGGGAGTTTGGCCTAGTGGTAGAGTGCTTGCCTAGCACGCACGAAGACCCAGGTTCGATTCCTCGGTACCAAGTACATAGAAAAAAAAGCCGGAAGTGGTGCTGAGGCTCAAGTGGTAGAGTGCTAAGCCTTGAGAAAGTCCAAGGACAGTGCTCAGGCCCTGAACCCAAGCTCAGGACTGGCAAAAAAAAAAAAAAAATATTAGGGTTGTGTGTATTCTAGAATAATCAGTCATAAATAAACTAGAATTGATTATATAACTTATTATATGTAGTTAAAGTGTGAAACAATACAGCCCAGTTGGTTAAGGCTGTTTTAGAGCCAATTTGGTTCCAGAATTACTCTGTTATTTCTTTGTAAATGTTTGTTAATATTTTTATATACTTGTAAACTGCTTATTTTTGTAACATTCAGTTTTTTTTTACGTAAGTGAGGAATTTGAAAATACTTTTCTAATATGGTTAGATATTGAATGACAGAAATGAGCCCACTGCTTAGAAAATAGCATCTGGAAAGCAGAGCTGTGGTTCAATTGGTAAAACACTAACCTTGAAGAAAAAAACAACAACAAACTCAGAGACCCTACCCAGTCCTGGAGGTCAAGCCTCAGGATTGGCAAAACAATGGAGGAGGGAGGGGGTGGGGAGGAGGAGGAAAAGGGGAAGGGAAGGGAAAATGAAGAAAGAAAGAGGAAAAAAGGGGGGAGAGAGAGAGAGAGGGAGAGAGAGAGACTAAATCTATACTGGGTATAGATTTCCAAACTAGGAGACATGTGCATGAATGATCCTTTGAAGTGATAGAGTGCTTGCTTAGCATGTATGAAGCCATGGGTTTGATACCTCAGTACCACATAAAATAGAAGAAGGCAGAAGTGGCTCAAGTGGTAGAGTAGTAGCTTTGAGCAAAAGCATCTCAGGGACAGTGCCTAGGCCCTGAATTAAGCCCCAGGATTAGCAAAATCAAAAATGCACAGATAAAATACATGTTTGATAGAATAGATTTCAGATGCCAACTGAAGGTGCTTAGATTCTCTTAAAGTAATAATTAATGTGTGCTCTTATGCTTCCATTACTCATTTTATTAGATATTACTCATCTTATCCAAACTGGAGATTTCATTTTGTTCCATTCTTCTGGCATTGCCTTTTCTTTTCTTTTCTTTTCTTTTCTTTTTTTTTTTGTAGGTTGTGGGACTTGAACTCTGAACCTGGGTGCTGTCCCTGAGCTCTTCAGCTCAAGGCTACTACCCTACCCCTTAAGCCATTGCCACTTCTGGTTTTCTAAGGATTAATCCTCAGAGCTCAGCCTCTTGAGTAGCTGGGATTACAGGCGTGAGCCACCACACCCAGCACGGCATTGCCTTTCTTCCTAAACTTCATAAGCTCTTTGAGATTATCAAAGCTTTTCATTTTCTTGAGCTAGATGAATGATGATGGTGAAGTCCCTTCATTGAAATTACTGAGCTACTATAAGAGCAGGACATTAATTCTTAGGCTTCTGTCTTGCAGACAAAGCTGATAAAACCTCATCTGTTCAGGTGATCTTTAAGAGTTTAAATAACCTTTAGTTATGTGTTACTGATGATACATTTTCCTACACTTTCACCTTCTGAAAGAGTGCAGTTGTGTAAGTTCATTCAGTGTTTCAGCCCTGTGGTCATACATAGGTAACTGGTGAGATTATAATTTCCTATCTCTGTCTGGACTCAACCTAAAGTGATTTTTATCCGTGTTCAAGCTTCTTTTTTTTTGATAAAGACTTCTTTGTACAGACAAAATTAATGCTACTACTGAAAATTGACAATGCTAGTGAACAAAGAGGTTATTTAAGAAAGGGAAGCCCTGGAAACTTCCCTCTCCTTCTCTTCCTCTAAGATTTTCTGTGGCTAAAAAAAAAAATAAAAAATAAAATAATAAAAAAAAAGCACTCCTTTGTTCCTGTTTCCCTGCCTTGTTCTTGTTTCTGAGTGTATCAAAGGAACAATGACTTTTCTGCTGTGAATGAAACAGTCAATAAACATTGAATTCTAAGGTGAAAGCCTTAGAAAGATGGATATTTGCCATGGTTTTGTGAACAATATACACAGACACACATCATGTTCTTAGAATTAGAGCCTTATTTTGCTATGAAAGGAGTAAGAAAGTGTTTTGGTTTTTTTTTTTAGTATAGGGAAAACCTGTTTGTTGATTACCCTTTGAGAGATAATATGTAATAAATAGGTATAATAAAACTTAAACCCCAAAATTGTCATAATCCCTAAATCATTAAGGATTAATATCAATGGGTAAATGTTAAAGATTTTCTTTGTTGGTGACTGGATCATCTCAAATCTACTACTGTGATTAATAAGCCAAGAAACTAGAAAGAATTATCTTCCCATGAATAAGATACATTAAATAGATACCACCTCTATCCATATTTTATCCAGCATAATAGTAACAGGACTCTTTCTCCTCATATTGGACTCAGGGCACATATATTTGTTCTGAGAATTAGGAACATGGAATAGCTTCTTCCCTCAGAACCCACAATGTTCCAACAAAAGAAAATGACAATGGAATCTGGGTTAAGTTGGCTCAAATGGATCAGAACATTAAGATTCTTCCAAGTACCAAGAGGGTATTAAAGAAGATATTAATTTTGAAGAAAATTAAGAAAAAACACTTGAGGGAGATAGCAAATGAAAGTATGATTGCAAATTTAACTTTAAAGGCTGTGGTTTTGCATCCCATTTAATACAGAATCAAAACAGTAAAGCAAGGCAAACACATATATTGGACAAAATTGGTTTGTCAAAATATAATGTTATCCTAGTAGTCCCTGAATTGTTTTACTACTAACAATAAATGTATGCAGCACCAGGTCACTCATATTCACTTTGGATTTTATATTTGGAAAGGAACATCCACCATGCCTCTCTATGACTCCACATTAAAACACACACACACACACACACACACACACACACACACACACACACACACAATGTGCTATGTCTTGAGAGGTTATATAACAATGACTAGATAAGTCAATCCATCAATGTCATCATTTTTTCCTATTATAGAAGTGGTTGTCCCCATTTTGTAGTACACAAAAGACCACCACTGTTAGTTAAAAACTGCAGAGAACATTCTGTCAATTTTTATTTTTTAAATATACTAGAGGCCGGGAGTTTGGCCTAGTGATAGAGTACTTGCCTAGCACCCCCCACCTACATAGAAAAAGCTGGAAGTGGCACTGTGGCTCAAGTGCTAGAATGTTAGCCTTGAGAAAGCCCAAGTACAGTGCTCAGGCCCTGAGTTCAAGCTCCAGGACTGGCAAAGTAAATATATACATACACTAGTAGTATAGTATGCTGTGAATTTGTCAAGATTTTTTTTTAAAGTATTAGCAAAGGCCATCAAATGCAACCTATCTTTCTTTCATTTTGCAAGATCTCTCCCAGTGTTAACTAACACACACTGAGGCCGTTGACTATCAGAACTGCAACCTTTCTCTGTTCTGTGTCAGTTGAATGGAGACATGTAGGCAGATATTGGCTAGCACTGTATTTATAAGTGTGAAAGCACTCACCTACAGCAGGACAGATGTTTCTTTACCCTAGAAATGGCCCACCCTCATCATCTTAGGATAATGTTTTTCACTCCAATGAGAGTGATTAGAGCAAATACGTCACTTCCCAAAGCCACTGAGCCATGATTTAGCTTTTTTTTTTTTTCATTTCTTGGCAATTTAAACCCATAGCAAAACTTTACCAAGCAAAGTAGATATTAAATCATTCTAACAGAATTATGTTTTGTAATGCATCCACCACATCTCACCATTCCATAAAACATTCTGGACATTCTGTTTTAGTGTGATCACCTGGCTCCACTCTGAGCAGAACAATATGTCTGAATTTTTTTGTCAGTCTAAATATTCATCAACAATAAACAGCAAACAAAATTCTTGAGTATAAGAAAATCAAATCAGTATCCAGAGTACCCCATAGGATGATTTCCACTGTTCTTTTGAATATTAAAAGTATGGCTTAATATTAGCTTAATGAGTATCTATCTAAATCAGTTGCACTTAGAGGCTAACTGTGGCTTAAATACTGGATAAATCATAAATGTGAAAAGAACACAGGAAAAGGTTTTTTTTTTCTTCTTTTTAAAGAAAATCTGTGAGTGTGGCCCAGTGGTAGAGTGCTTGCCTAGCATGCACGAAGACTCCAGTTCGATTCCTCGGTACATCATACACAAAAAAAGCTGGAAGTGGTGCTGTGACTCAAGTGGCAGAGTGCTAGCCTTGAGAACACCCAAGGACAGTGTCCAGGCCCTGAGTTCAAGCCCCAGGACTGGCAAGAAAGGAAAGGAAAGAAAAGGAAAGGAAAGGAAAGGAAAGGAAAGGAAAGGAAAGGAAAGGAAAGGAAAGGAAAGGAAAGCAAAAAGAAAAGAGAAGATACAGCTATGCAGTGAACACTGAATGGTGCCCTGAAATGTTAACACAGCCATTTTCATTGTCTCAAATGATTCCTATCTCCAAATAAAATCCCCATAACATCTGGATCCTGTTACAGCTGTACTTGGTGTTCATGACTTCAGTGTTATCTACATAGCATTATTCATGACTTCACTGAGCCTCCTTGATTCAACATCCTGGAAAAATTAAGTCTTTAGACAATGGAATCCTCCCCCTCTAACCTCACATTTATTTGTCTTTTAACCATGTATCTTTACCACTTAGAAACACATGGTTTCTAATCTTGTGGAAGTATAAAAGCCAAATCCCCATAACAATCCCCTCATTACCTTTCTAGAATGTTCTCTGTTTTACTTTAAAATCTATGTCCCAGTTAGGTAGCTGTTTCTCCACTGTCTTCATGAAGTCTAGGCCCTCTTCCTGAAGCCTATGCGCACTCTTAGCCAAGTCAAGTTCATTCTAAGATTTCTCAGACTGCTCAATATCTTGTTTTCTTCCTGTTCCCTTTCATCCATCTCATTCTGATTCCTTCAAGACAAAATTCCAGCATCATCAGAATTATGAGGAAGAGCATGTTCAGCCTCAGACAGTTAGATCATATTTCCAAAGAAAAAAAGGGTTAGATGTTGTCTTTGTACATCTTTTCCAGACTAGTTATTGACTTCATTTCAAAAACTGAACGCATAGTAAAGAAACCCCCAACAGATTCATAAAAGGTTGCGACATCGACAGGTTAAAATCAACTGCCTTTTGGCCAAGCATGGTGGTACAGAACTGTAAACCCAGAAGTCAGAAATCAGAAGTAGGAGTTTCATGAGATCCAGGTCAGCCTGGGTTACTTAAAGAGACACTGTCAATTGTTGTTTTTTTTCCTGAAGGCACTATATGTTGTATCTTCAAGTCTTTATTCTAATTAGCAAGGTTGTCTCATAATTGTAAATTCAGAGCAACCTGTGAATGCCAAAGAGTACCAAGAATTTCTTTGAAGGACAACAAAATTACCAAGGCTAGTTTTGCTAGCTTATTACATGTTGCATTTGAACTCATCATTGGAGTCTGTTTGCCAAAGCCCAAATCAGCCAAGTGCTCCTCTAGTTCAAAGGGTGGAATGTGATGGCCCATGCTCCTTCTTCTGGGGTCAGAAGGCCATGCATTATCTTGGGTTCCCTAGAAGCAAAGTTTGAACTAGGGATGTGTGTACACAGAAGGAGGAGAGTGCTGTAAGAAACCCTTCAAGAAGGGAACCTTAACTTTGGGAATGTTAACCTGATCTGTGGGGTTTGGGGACTACTGATTGCACTGCTGAGTTGTCTTTTTCTTTCTTTCTTTTTTTCTTTTCTTTTCTTTTTTTTGTTATGGGGGGCTTGGATGCAAGGCCTGAATGCTATCCCTGAGTTTTTTTTACTCAAGGCTAATAGTCTACCACAGCGCCACTTCCAGTTTTCTGGTGGTTACTTGGAGATGAGTCTCATAGACTTTTCCAGCAGGGCTGGCTTTGATAAGTGATCCTCAGATCTCAACCGCCTGAATAGCTAGGATTACAGGCATGAGCCACAAGTGCCGAACCTGCCTTAACTTTAAAGCAAAGAGTTTTCTGCCTTCTAATTCATCAGTCACCAATGATGAAAAAATTCACCTGCCAGACATCTCCAAGATAGGTGTCTTCCATTAGCATACTGTAGAGGAGGAAAATTACAGAGATGAATCACTACTTGCAGCTTTCACTGTAGCTGAAAGACAAGTGTCAGGATTGGGGAATGTGGTCTGAGCAGGAAACTACCCCTACAAAATGGATAGGCCAGTGGGAAGGCACACTTGCTTAAAATGGAGATGCTTCATAGAGAGTAAACAGGGCACTTAGGAGATGCAAGGAACGGAGGCATCCCAGGCCCAGAGAGACCCCCCCCCACCCTCACCCAGAGAAGTAAACAGCTAGCTTTCATCCTTGAACATGAAACAGAAGCGCATTTAGGACCCAGAAACAGATCTCTGCATCCAGAATAAGGCTCTCTTGCCAGGAAAGTGGGGAGGAGGACTGAGAAGTCCTGGTTAGCTGATTAGCCTAACAATGCAACCCCTGTTCTGCAAATCCTTCAAGGGAAAGCTGTGGCCAGCTCCTTGTGGGGGTTTTCCTTTCCAGTTACCTTTCTTTAAGTTTCCCTGTTCTCCAGGTCTGCACTCTCCCAGGAAATCAAAGAGGCCTTCTGTTCCAGCAGATATCAAACATCCCTTGTTGGCACCACCCCACAAATGAGCCAATGCCAGATTTCCAGACTTTCATAAACAAAAATTCTGAAACCTGGGAAATCCTTCCCAAGGATAAAGGCGGGAAGAATAGGGGTATGTTAAGGCATTTATTTATTTTAACACCACTTTCAAAGATTAAGTGTGTATATTTCTTTCATCTTTTGGGGAAATGTCAGATTGGTTTTAAACACATATAACAAAGCCAAAATTAGTTTTTAAAGGTCCTCCCTACTAGTTAATATTTTGTCCCCAAGTATACATCTCGAATATCTGTTTACTTTTTTAATTTTGGTACTAAAATTGCATAATGTTTTCTCCTTATGAAAGGTAAATATCTTGGAACAAACAATGCATTCTATTCATCACGTCTACATTATTTTTTTTTAAAGTAAACCTATATTAGCAAGGAGGGAAAGGCAAGGTCTAGCTGTCTTCCTTCTGGCTGAATAAACAGTATTCCTGAATAGCTGGATGCTTTGTCCTCTGGGAAATGGATAGTCATGGATAGCTGAGGATCCTAGGAGACTGGGAGGTAGAAGTAGACACACCTTCTCAACAAAGTAGAACAAGTTCCTAAGCACCAGGTGTTTGCGAGGTGGACAGCCACTACCTTGTGCTATAAGGACAGATTCCTCCTGTCTCCCAAGGAGCTGGAAGATTTACAGAGCATAATAATTCTTCATTCTACATTTCAACTTAGTAGATGCCAAATGGAAAGCCTTAGTGGCTTCCCAGGATGTACTCCCAAATCTATTCCATCCCCATCCTTAAATGTAACTCTGTTCTTATTTCCTTGGCCAGGCTTTTTGGCTACCTTCTCCTTTTTTCATAGTTTGTGAGAAAAGATAGTTCTATTGGATACTGATGATATGTCATCTCTTGATAAGTTTCATTTCATCTATTCCAAGTTTTATAGGTGAAGAAACAGAAGCTCAAGTAGTATGCAACTTAGTAACCAGACCAACGTTAACTCCAATTTGTCTCATCCCACAGACTAGTGTGAAGATGAACATTTTACAGAAGAGCTAACTCTTTAAAGCATATGAAAATGGGAAACAAAGAAAAGGCAAAGTTCTCCCTTTGCTGTGTGCTATGAATGTAGTCAATTATAAAGACAGAAAGGAATGTTGTATCTAGCAGACATTTCTCGCCTTTTCCTGCTATTGTCTGAACGAATTTCCTATTTGGAAGGTATTTCCTGCCGGATGACACTTGGTGAAATTCTGGGCTGAACTTCTTTCTAAGAGTTGAAGAATCCCTAGCAGAATATTTCTGGTGGCTGGGAGAAGGATTTGTGAACGTCAGTGTTTGACCCTGTGCTTCTTCGCAGGATGCAGAAATTATCTTGGGCAGAAACAAACATGAAGATGGCAGCCACATACATGCCCTTAGGCCAGTGAGACCAGAATCACCCAGCTCAGACTTACCCCTTGTTTCCTGTCTATCTTAAAGCTTCAGCTACAGCCTGCCTACCATTTTTGCACCAGATACCTACAACGCCTCAGTTTTTGTTTTTCAGCCCAGATCATTCAGGGTTCATGTCTGTTAAAAAAAATCCTGCTCGATAAAATGTACCCATCAAGTTAAAATATATTTGATTTTGTAGATGGTGTGTGTGGGGGTGGGGGGGAGGTCTTTTTCCTTCTCCACATTAAAGTCCTTGATTTGGAGGTCAATAAACCAGACCAATAAATGTCAGATTAACAAAAGAAGAGCAAACAAGTATGTTAACATACGTATTACTTCTGTACAAGGAAGCACTCTAAAGGTTAGAGAGCACTTGGACTTTTTATCACATCTTAATAAAAATACAACAAATTTATATGGGAGTTGAAGACGAAAGAAAAAGAATTGGAGCATTGAGAGCTGGTGAAGCTGTGATATATGACAGATACATTTCTTTGGTACTATTCATGGACCGATAAGGGGTCTAGAATTGTCGCAATTAGTTTCTGTTCCTCCTGGTAGAGAGAGGTGGGGGAGGGGAACACATTGCAGACATATCCTGTTTTAGGGAAATAGAAGAAAAATAGAAAAGAAAGAAAGACAGAAAATCTTAAATTAATTCCTTTCGATTGCTTTCAGCTCAAACTAATCCTTATGCCAATGTAGCATATTTTGGGTTGGTACATTCAGTTTCTGAAACATGTTTCCTGGTGTCTTTTATTTAAAATATTGAACCTTGACTATCTGGTTTCTGGGGGAAATACAGCTCATAGCTGAACACCAGCAGTTAAAAGATAGAATACTCAGAACCTTGAGCTTCTTACTTGCTTAGAAAATTTTGCTAATTTTTAAAAATGTGCTAATTGCACATTTCCATTTTAAAGAAGAGTAAAGGCAGGTGGTGCCCTCCTGCCTGTAATCCAGCTATGTTGAAGTTGGAGATAGGAGGATCATGTTTAGAGGCAAGCTCAGGCACAAAAGTATGAGGTCTTATTTCCAATTGTATAGGTCACTTGAGTTCTGAATAGCCCTTCAAGGGAATTCTTAGAAAGCTAATGCTTAAAGTGCTGATACTTCAGGAGTTCTGATAATACATGTTTCTTTGTGAATTGTACATTAGGCATCAATAGCTGTGTTTAGTCATTCTCAGCCACTCAGGAATTTGTCTGAAAGGGTAAATGCAGTGAGCTATATTGAGCTAATGAGAGCATTTTCCAAATTTGAGGAAGTCAACAGAGAAAATCGGTCCTGAGTGCTTAGCAATGAAATAGCCTTGTATATGAATTTACCATATTTAATTTCTATTTCCCAAATGATTAGGCATTTAATTTTTTTTCTAAAACTGAAGAGTCTCTATCAACCACCTTGACCCAATTGATATTTATAGACCATCTTACCCAATAACTGCAAAATACATTCTTATCCAGTGCAAGGGTATGTTCATTAAAGATTGACAAAATGCCAGGTTATACTTAATAATCTTTATAGTCAATAAATTTCAAGTGATTGAAGTATGTTCTCTGCCTATGATGGAACACATCTTTAAAAGTTCAAATACTGAAGAACTGAAAAGCTTATAAATAGCCCTTGGCTCAGAGAAACATAAAAGATATTAAAAATACATCTAACCAAATGATAAAAGTAGATTCAATAGGAATTCCTGTGGAGGAATCTTCTAACATCCTACAATGAGATAAAAGTAAACAATGACTTTAAACACACCTAAAGGTCTACAGGACTAGGGAGTTTACATATATTCTAACATTTTAGCCTGACTACTGCAAAGAAGATGTGCCTGGTGATTGTGTCACTATATGTCCAGAACAGTAAATTAAATGTTTCTCCACTTTTAAGGAATGGAAGAGGCATGTCAGAATTCTAATGAGCCAAACAGAAGAGTGATCTTACCCCGTACTCTGCCTCCCAAACTTGCCACATGAATCTCCCATTATTCTCCTCCTTAAGCTACCCTTTCCATCTGAACTCATTCTAGGGTTTTTTTTGTTGTTGTTGTTTCTGTTTTGTTGTTGTTGTTGTTGGGATTTTGTTTTGTTTTGTTTTATGCTCAGGGCCTGAGTACTCTCCTTGGGCTTTCTCAAGGTTAGAGCTCTACCACTTGAGTCACAGCCCCACTTTCTATGTTTTTGGTACGGAGGAGTGGAGTCCAGATCTTTGTGCATGCTAGGCAAGCATTCTACCACGAGGCTAAACTCCCAGCCCTCATTCTAGTTTTGTCCTCAAAAATGTGATCCCCTCCCATTAAGATAGTGAAAAAAAGATTCCTAGGAAGCAATGAAAACAAAGGATTTGATAAAGAAATAAGCCTGCTAAAAAGAAAAAGCAGCACACTATTTTTATACATTTCTTTTTATTTTGTCTTGCTGGACTTGCTTGTTTGGTTAACACTTTACCACTTGAGGAATGCCTTCTGTCCTGATTTTTGCTAGTTTTGGCTAGCTTTGAATCAAGACTCTCTGAATCTCTGTCTCTTAGGTAGCTAGGATTACAGGGGTAAACCACTGTTGGATTAAAATCAAAGTTTTGGATGAATTCTTAGATGAGATGGTAACTAAATCATGTGCTGAGTTTTTTATAACTGAAAATAGTTAAGTGCAATAGAACACTCCTGACTTTTCTGTAGGATGATGATTTAAAAGAAAAAAACGGATGGAGGGGGAGAATTGAAAATAAGATTGAGGGCTTTACCAGCTTTCTCACTGGCTTCTCTTAACTTTGATATTTAAGTTATTTATGTCTAAAGTATGTTTTTGGTTATATATATATATATATATATATATATATATATATATATGGGCTTATGTCCTCTTTGTTTTTCTTCTTGTAGTTCTGGTGTTTGAACTCTACAGCCCTGCACCTGCTAGGCAAGCACTTTACCACTTGAGCCACAGTTCTACCCTATTTTACTTTAGTTATTTTTCAGAGGCTGACACATTCTGTCAGGGGTTAGCCTCAGGCTGTGATTTTCCTACCTCCAGCCTCACACTTAGCTTGAATCATAGGACCATACCTTCTTGCCCAGCTACAGACTGAGGTGGACCTCTTGTTAAGTTTTTGTTCCTGCTGGGCTCAAATCCAGATCCTCCTGATTTCTGTCTCCGAAGTAGCTGGGACTATAGCCATGAGCCCCCAAACTCATTCTTTTATTTTTTCATTTGTTGACCCTGTCAATTCCCTTTTATCACCCAAATCATATTTCCGACAGCACAAAATCTAGCCCCTTTCATAAGATGTTTAATTTTCTTTGGCAATTGTTTTCATTATATTTACATTGCACTAAGAAACAGATGACTCAAGATTAATTTTCAATATGGTCAGAGTGATCTCTATAATTATAAGGAAATAAACCATTACTATTCAGAAAACAGGGATCTTTCTCCACTCTTTACAACATCTTTAATAAGAAGCAATCAAAGTTTGGAATTGAAATTCCTCCAGCGCTATTCTTTCTGCTAAGAAATGTTTTTGCTATACGGGGTCTTTTATTATTCCATATGAAATTTTGGATTGCCTCTTCTATTTCTTTAAAGAATGCCATTGGGATGTTGATGGGTATTGCGTTGAATTTGTAGATAGCCCTTGGCAAGATTGTCATTTTCACAATGTTGATTCTTCCAATCCAGGAGCATGGGAGGTTTTTCCATTTCCTTAGTTCTGCTTTAATTTCCTTTTTTAGGGTTTTAAAGTTTTCATCAAAAAGGTCCTTTACATTCTTAGTTAAGCTAATTCCTAGGTACTTTATTTTCTTTGAGGCTATTGTGAAAGGAGTTGCTTTCCTGAGTATTGCCTCGTACCTCTGTTGGTGTAGAGGAAGGCAGTTGATTTTTGAGGGTTAATTTTATAGCCTTCGAAGTTTTGAATCAGCTCAAGGAGCTTGGGAGTAGAGTCTATAGGATTCTTTAAATACTGGCACAAGAACAGGCCTGAAGACCAATGGAATAGAACTGAGAACCCAGATATTAAATCACAGACCTACAGCCACCTAATCTTTGACAAGGGAGCCAAAAAAATAGACTGGAAGAAAGACAACCTCTTCAACAAGTTGTGCTGGCAGAACTGGTTAAGCACCTGCAGAAAACTAAAGTTGGATCCTTCTTCGTCACCCTGCACTAGAATTAACTCCAAATGGATCAAAGACCTGGAGGTAAAAGCTGACACATTGAAAACTTTACAAGAAGGAATAGGAGATACACTAGGCCTCCTTGGCACAGGTCGAAACTTTCTTAATAAGGACCAAGAATCACAGCAAATAAGAGAAAGGCTGGATAAGTGGGACTGCATTAAACTGCAGAGCTTTTGTATGGCAAAAGACATAGCTAGTAAATTAATTAGGAAGCCTACAGAGTGGGAGAAGATCTTCACCAACCAAACTACGGACAAAGGCCTCATATCTAAAATATATCAACAGCTCCAAAAATTGAATCACTCCAAAACTAATCCCCAAAGTAACAACCATCCCATTAAAAAATGGGCCAAAGATTTAAAGAGAGTCTTCTCTGAAGAAGAAACAAAAATGGCCTATAGACACATGAAGAAATGCTCAACATCTCTAGTCATAAAAGAAATGCAAATCAAAACAACTCTAAGATTTCATCTCACTCCAGTTAGAATGGCCAGGATCAAGAAATCTATTAACAACAGATGCTGGAGGGGATGTGGCCAGGAGGGATCACTACTACACTGTTGGTGGGAGTGCAAACTCGTTCAACCACTATGGAAAGCAATATGGCAGTGCCTCAAAAGGCTAAACATAGAACTCCCTTATGACCCAGCAATTCTACTACTTGGCATCTACCCAACCATCCAGAAACAAGGGCATACTAAATCCACTAGCACAACAATGTTCATTGCAGCATTATTCACCATAGCAAAGATATGGAACCAACCTAGATGTCCCTCAGTTGATGAGTGGATCAACAAGTTGTGGTATTTGTACACAATGGAATTCTATGCTGCTGTCAGAAAAAACGACATCGCCCCATTTTTTAGGAAATGGAAAGACTTAGAAAAAATCATATTAAGTGAAGTAAGCCAGACTCAAAGGAAATTAGGCTCAATGGTTTCCCTCATTTGTCATAATCAGTAGAAACCTTGGGCTCTACTAGCAGAGATCTGCAATAGAGAAAAACTTTGATACATAAGGCCATATAGTATGAAGCTAATTGAAAAGACCTCCAGGATATTGAAACAAAAGCCATACAATGAATGATTGTTGTCCTTAATGTACTATGTTATCTCTCATCTCTTTTGCTGTTCCTTGGTTATCTCATATTGTTACAGTATCTCACTTTATTATTTGATATATTGGATTTATTTGTATTTGGTTATTTGAAATTGGATAGGGAAGGGGGGAAAACCAAGAAGGGGGGGGTGGAGTGGAGGGAAATGGGGACCAAGACATGTGAAGGGTATCAATATATGTGAATTAATGCACCTTCTATCTGGCAAATATCATGTAACCCTTTTATTAATTACAATAAAAATAAAGAAAGAAAGAAAAAAAAAAGAAGCAATCAAAGGCTGATATAACAAAGAGTTCTATAACAAAGAGTTTGCCTAGCAAGTTCCTGAGTTCAATTCCCAATACCAAAAAACACCAACAAGAAAAAGAAGAAGCAATCAAAACGTAAGAAAGATGTGTTTTAATTAGATACAATATTATGACACGAATGTTATCATAGGAACAATCTCTGGTAAAGACTGATATCCTCAGGTTTCTTGTAATTAGTTGGGACCATATAAAGATTCTCCCAATATAATGTGAACAAAGTGGTGTGGGCTACTTTTGGACTGAGGAAATGAAGAGCTAGTAGATATTGGCTCAGTTACTGCAAAGAAAATGGAATGCAATTTCTTTTTTTTTTTTTTTTTTGCCAGGCTTGGGCGTGGGCTCAGGGCCTGAGCACTGTCCTTGGACTTTCTCAAGGCTAGAGCTCTACCACTTGAACCTCAGCACCACTTCCAGCTGGGTCTTCATGCATACTGGGCAAGCACTCTACCACTAGGTCAAACTCCCTGCCCCGGGGATGCAATTTCTGAGTCTCTCCACTGACATCACAACATAGTACCACAGTGCAATTATGCATATAGCATGTAAGTACTTGTTGAAAACTCTGAGACTGAGAGATTACATTGAATTAATCAGGTGGGTACTAAACACAATGAGAAATATACTTTTAAGAGGAGGCAGAGGGAGCCTAGTAAGATCTGAAGAGAGCAATGTTTGAGATTGGACTTGTGTGGCTACAAACTGCTCAAAGGTGTATCCACTCACTACAAGAACTCATTTCCAAAATCTCAGATGGTGGTACACCCAGCTCCACCCATAGTAGCAAGTTGCAGTCTGATCACCTATTAGCTATAAAGTATTTGCAATCCCCACAGAACACAATACAAAATGATCCAGCAGAAATTCAACAAGCTTCCCTTTTCATAAAAGCAGATATTGGTACATAGACACACACACACACACACACACACACACAGATGAAATTTCACTGTGTGCGCATTGACTATTCTCCACTTGAGTAACAAAAAGTTTGAGATAGAGTGTGAAAATGAGATTCTGTGTTCTAGACATAGACTGCATTCTCCATGTCCCAGAATCTGTCCTCAGGAAATCTTTCTTGTCCACCCACCTCCATGACCATAGCTGGGGAACACAGTAGAAATTAGACCTTTCTTGAGGTATACATAGCCCTCATTATCTGATTTTAGAATCAGAGGTTCCTGATGGATATGTTATTTTATGTATTTTCTTGGTATATATTTATCACATTTATTTTTATTGTATTTTTATGTTGGGGTAATGTATGGAGGGGTTAGAGTTACATTCATCAGGTGGTGGCTGCATTACTCCTTGAACATTGATAGCCCTTCTCATGATTTTATACCCCTTTCCCTCCCTCACTGCTTTGTTACACTTACGCTATGTGTGAGAATCTCTGTCAGCCACTGAATATGCAGGTGAAGACAGTTCTTCCTCATCCTTTCTGTATCTTATCTTGCAGTTAACAAGATGTAGCTGTTGCTTCATCTTGGCTCACAATTACTTTGGCAATGACAACTGGTGAATGCATGTATGAACATGAAACGAGGAGACTTGTTGAAAGAAGGGGAGGAATGATGGAGAGAATTGAAGGGGTGAGCTTTGAGTTGAAGGGGTGCATTGTATGCATATTTGAAACATCACAGTAAATCCCTCTCCTATCTGTGACTCATATGTACCAATAAAAAAGTCAAAAAATTGAGTATGCTCTATACTCTCAGATATGTGGAAGTTAGATGTAAAACTCACTGGGATATAACAAATCACATAGGATTTTAGATAACCCACATACAGTAAAACCAAGAAGGTGGTCTTAGGAGAGAATCACAAAAGTGCAATGCCCAAGTGCCTCTTCGTATGTATATAAATATACATACTGAAGCAAGCTCCAAAGATATAGAAACCAAGGACTTTTAAGAGTATTTTTTTCTTTTGCTGATGATTCTGTATACTTTACCTTATTTTCAGTCTATTCACTTGCATATCCGTTGGAGGGTAGGGGAAGGGCACAGAATCAGAAGGAAAAGGGTGAAAAAGTACAGCTGTGAGGCAGATTGGACATTGATGAAAGCAAACAATACAATTTATGAGTGGAGGTGGAGGGAGAGAATGAGGTAATAGATGACACTGTAGGAAAGAAAATATATTTATTATATGATATATGTAAATATATAGCCCCTCTGTATATCATCTCTATAATAACAATAAAGCAAATGAATAAAAAAGTGAATATGTTCCCATGACAGTGAACACGGTTCTGAAATCCTGTGGTTTTTGTTGTTACTGTTTGCTCATTTGCATCTTAGACCCAGTGTTTCTCTTTCCAGCTAAGGAACATGGGAAGAAACAGGTTCAGGTGGGAGGAAAGCAAGATTGTTTATCTGACCTTTGTCTTTGATTGAGTCATTCTGTTCAATCATGGATATTTCCTGAAATTCTGCAATTAAAGCCTTTTTACATTGAGCTATTACCGTGTGAGGGTCCATCTCAGTGCCAGGGTTTTTGTTTTTTCAATTTCCTGTGATATTTGCTTTAAAAACCAGCCATTTCTTGTGACGTTTCTTGCTGTATGTTGCCAACACATAAACTTATTGGCCTTGCCATCCACTTTGCCTAGAGCAGTGGGCCTCGAATCTGAATCCCAGGTCAGTAGCAGCTGACCTGCTATAGGAAAGAGCATAGAAGTGCACATTCTCAACTGGACACAGTGGCTAGTACCTGTAATCCTAGCTACTCTAGAGGCTTAGGTCTGAGGATCTCACTTTGAAGCCAGCCTAGGCAGGAAAATCAATATGACTCTCATTTCAAATTAGTTAACCATATTAAAAAATTAGAAAGGCCAGAAGCTAGTCACTAGTGGCTCATACTTATAATCCTAACTATTGCTGAGGTAGAGATGTAAGAACTGTAGTTCAAAACTAATCCAGGCAGAAAAATCTGTGAGACTATCATCACCGATTAATCACAAAGAGCAAAACATTAGCGCTGTGGCTCAAGTGTTGAAGAGCTACCTTAGAGCATAAAAACTCAGGGACAGTGCCTAGGCCCCCTAAATTCAAGCCCCAATACCAACACCTCCCCCCACACACACACTGCACATTCTCAGCCTAGACATACCAAATAAAAAATTTTGAGTGGGGTGCCTTGGGATGTGTCACAAGCAGCTCCAATGAGTCCAGAGCACACTGAGGCTGAGAACATCATTCCATGGCTTGACTGAACAGATGGATTTTCCATATACATCTGAAGGGAGAATATGTTGGTAAGTAGAATTTTATTGTTTGCTTGTCCTGGGGCTTGAACTGAGGGTCAAGGCACTTGTCCCTGAGCCTCTTTGTACTCAGGGTTAGCGTTCTACCACATGAACCACAGTGCCTGATTTGGTAGAATTTTTTTTTAAGACATGCAGAAGAACAGGCACAACCATCAGATTAAGGTGATTATTTTCATATTTTTAGACAATGACAGTGTCAATGAGATTTTGCATTTTTTAAAAAAAATTTATTTTATTGTCAGGGTGATATATAGAGGGGTTAGTTACATTTGTAAGACAGTGAGTACATTACATCTTGAATATTGTTATCCCTTCCCATGTTATTCTCCTACTTTCCCTCCCTCCTCCCCCTATAAATGCGATTCTATTTAAGGATGGTGGTCTTTTAAAGGATAATCTTATATGTGATAGGGATAGAGGGAAAACCTGGGAGAGAGCAAGGGAAGGGGTGGTATTGTTCAAAAAGGAATGTCCTTTTTACCTGACTTATGTAAGTATAACCCCTCTGTACCTCACCTTTGTAATAACAATAATGTTTTTAAAGCTAGCCATATTTTTGTGGGTGTGGAGTTTGCAAATGGCATTAATGACTTCGCTTTAGATGATGCCATTACACTGTCAACATTAACTATACCATGCTCCCATTATCTTTTGGGGAACAATCACTCTTCCTTGCTATGTGGCTAAGGGGTACCATAAACCATGAAGTCCCATGTCTTTGGTTACAAGAGAAGTCTGTAATGCATGTCCAACTGAGTCTAATAATCTATCCCAGTGAACATCAGTCCTCAATCAAAGCCAAAGGCAATGACTAAATGACCCTAGCACCAGGAGCCAAAGTTTTATTCTCAAAACTGAACACAAGGCCAGTTTAGCTCTTCATCCTCCCTTGTGTTGATTAGAGCAAGAGACATCTGGAAAGTGGGGCTGTAGCTCAAGAGGTAGGGCAGTAGCCTTGAGCTGAAGAGCTCAGGCTCAGAGCTCAAGCCCCGAGACCCATGGGAGGTGTGGGGGAGGGGGGAGAAACATCAGCAGTTGTAACATGCATTGCCTTAATAGAGACAAAATTAACTTCTTTCACATGTAAGAATCATATTGGTGCTTCTGTAGAAAAAAAAGAGACTTCCATACTTCATTCCAGGGTTGAAGCTCTTTTATATTGTGTTTCCATTGTGTCTTTAGCCTTAGCAACCTCAGTCTAGTTACCTATGTCTCTTCATCACACAGGGAAAGAGAGAATATCTGAATGATCAAATGAAAAATCCATATTTCTTGTCCTCAATGCACTCATATGGACATATCAAAGCTCAAGCAAAGCCAGGAAAGGAAATATGGATTTGTGCCTCAAGATAAAGGAAAAATGGTATTTGTCAACTCGTATCACTCTATGTGACATACCCTACTCATAATGATTGATTATCTACATTGAAATGGGGGTTATATAAAGTCACGTCATCATTTAAAGTTACTAGCTAGCATTATCTTGAAGTTGTCCAACATTGTTCTCTTCTATCCACAGAATAACAGAAAAAGATCAAGTAACTAAACTAAAAAGAGCAGGTATCCTCCTAAACCACTTCCTTTTGAGTCTTGCCTCTGTTAGCTTGCTGATTTGATCCAAATCCACACTTTCTACTTACCTGAGCTAGCTTTAAAACAGATATCTTTGGTCAAGTGATTGTCTCACTTTACAGCAGACTATCCGTTGTTAAGTTCTACAAATTCTCTAGCTCTGTAAGAATGGAAAGAGAAAGAGAAGGCAGGTTTTGTTTTGTTTTGCCCATAGGAAGCAAGCAAGTAAATATTTCTCATTTTAATTTTTATATATTGCCTTATGGCTTTAAAACACATGCATGAACTTTATTTTTTATTACTTTTTGTTGTAATGATGATGTATATCATCCTTACATGTCAGGTAATGAGTACATTTCTTCTTGAATAGTGTAAGCCCCTCTTTTTCTCCCAGTTTTTCCCCTGCATTGACTTTATAGATAAATAACAGAAAGCAGAAATATAAATGTATTTGGGAAGAAAAATGATCTACTAGTTTGCCTCTAAATCTCTTAGAAATTCTCCTGCTGTTGATGACTGTTCAACTGAACATTGCACTTGGTTCTTAGGTGTAGTTTCCTCTGGAGAACTGCCCTGGCCTATGGAGGCGAAGGTGGCATTTGACCTGGAACAGCCTGCAAAGCTCGGCCTTCTTCAAGGAAGAGCCTCCAATCAATGCCTCACTGAGTGGGCCACACACACCCCTCAACTGGACCCTGGTGGCTCATGCTTGTAGTCATGGCTATTCAGGAGGTTGAGATCTAAGTATTGCAGTTCAAAGACAATCACGCAGGCAAGTCCATGAGACTCATCTTCAAGTAACCACCAGAAAACAAGAAGTGGAGCTGAGACTCAAAGTGGTAGAGCAGTAACCTTAAGCAAACAAAACAAAAACTCAGAGAAAGCAACCAGGCTCTGAGTTCAAGACTCAGGGTGGTCGGAAAAAAGCTTCAGCCTCATGCTTTAAGAGAGAACAAATGACTGTCGTACTGTTCACACTCCTGATCCCTGCAGGCTCAGACTGAGTTATATTTAGCTGAGACTGATCCAGTTTCCCTCCTTTCTTGGTGCTATACTGAAAGTTTGTCCTGAGGACAACTCAGTTTTTGCTTCTGAGGACTGTAACGGATCATAGCCCATTCGTACTTCTTACTTATCTCTTCCCTTCGATTTCCTTTGAAACACCCTTCATCCTTCTTCTCTCTAAGCATCTAAATCTGTATTTTCTCTACAGGATAATTAGCATTAGCATATTATACCCATATTAAAAAAGGGTTTTGGAGCAGGGAGTTTGGCCTAGTGATAGAGTGCTTGCCTAGCATGCATGAAGACCCAGGTTGGATTCCTCACTACCACATACAGAGAAAAGTCAGAAGTAGTGCTGTGGCTCAAGTGGTAGAGCTCTGGCCTTGAGGGAAGCCAAAGGACAGTGCTTAAGCCTTGAGTTCAGTCTCCAGGACTGGCAAAAAAAAAAAAAAAAAAAAAAAAAACAGTTTTTGAAGAACTTAGGGCAATTGAAAGGTTTCTTCAAAGGTTTTCAAAATCCTTACTCCCATCCCACAATTTGGCTTATTAGTCCAAACCAGACTAATACAGCATTCTTCTTTGACTCTTATTGTAGTCAGCACTTAATGGAATTCCTTGTTTGTCTTTCTTAAGAGGGTATAGATATTTTCTGCATATGACCCTCAAGTCTTCTTGCAATTTCCCTTTCAGGAAATTATACCAACGAATAGATTTTGGGTGCCCTTTAAGTCTCTCTAGCTTTTGGCAGAGCAGGCCCAAGACCCCAGAGCACAGAAAAGAAGTAAAATTCACATGAGTGCTGTAAAGCCAACAAGACAGGAAATGGGATCAATCAGAAGGAAACCTTGATTTGCCAGGATGTGACTATATGTTTGTGGACAGTAAAACTTCTGATAGTTTAGAAGGACAGAATCCATGTCTTCTCCTAGGTGAGACAGAGAGCAGAAATATGCAAGGTGATGATAATTTGAGCTACTGGTGTAGTCACAGAATTCCCAGATGCTTCATCAGATACCATGGGCTCAAGAATATGGGGCCAGCAGAGGGCAGCAAAACTGGCATGGCTCTCTGTCTTGTTTCCCATGAGTTTTTTAAGGTTACAATACAAGATAGGAGAGAGTGTCAACATTGGGTTTGACCTTACTAAAGTAGGAATAAGTCATTAGAAACCAAGCAGTGGTGGTGGTTCACTCTTGTAATCCTACCCATTCAGGAGGCTGAAATTCAGAGGATTGTGGTTCAAAGCCAGCCAAGGCAGAAAAGTCTGTAGGACTTCATCTCTAAACTAACCAGAAAAGCTGTTTGGAGGATTAGTGTGGCCATTAAACAGGTTGCTTATTGTGCCAGTAGCTTTAGTATGGCCTTGTTTATGGTCATTTGGGTAAATGCCAAGGAGTGAGAGAGGGGAACTCCATGTTTAGTCTTTTGAGGAAACTCCATACTGCTTTCCAGAGTGATTGAACGAATTTATACTGCCACCAACAGTGTGGTGGTGTTCCCTTTAGGCTACATCCCCACCAGCATCTGTTGTTGTTAGATTTCTTGATAAAGGCCATTATAACTGGGGTGAGGTGGAATCTCAATGTTGTTTTGATTTGCAATTATTTTATGGCCAGAGTGTGTGCATTGGCCATTCTTCTTTCCTCTTCAGAGAAGTCTCTCTTTAAGTATTTAGCCCACTTTTTAATGGGGTGGTTTAGTGGGGTAGTGGGTTTTGTTTTGGGGGGATTTAATTTTTTATGCTGTAGATATGTTTTAGGTATGAGGTCCTTATCTGTTGTATGACTAGTGAAGATCTTCTCCCAATCTACGGACTTTCTGTTTATCTTACTAACTATGTCCTTTGCCATACAGAAGCTTTGCAGTTTAATGCAATCCCATTTGCCCAGTGTTTTGGAGACATGAACTGTGTAGTTTATTATCATCATTTAAAACCCTACCATAATCAGGCCCTGGTGGCTCACCCCTTGTAATCCTAGCTACTCAAAAGGCTGAGAGCTTAGGACACTGCTTCAAAGCCAGCATGGACAAGAAAGTCCATGACATGCATGCTTATCTCCAATTAAACACCAGAAAATCAGAAGTGGCACTTTGTCTTAAAGTGGTAGATCTTAAGCCTTAAGCAAAAGAGCTCAAGACAGTGCCTATGTCTTGAGTTCAAGTCCCATAACCAACCAAAAATAAATAAATAAATAAAACTTTGCCATAACCTAGAAGACTAATATTTTTTCCTATCTCTGCTTTTGATTGTTGTACATATTGCATTATTTTATTTTATGAATCTTTCAGGAAAGGAAATGTTGGCAGTAGAACTTCAAAATGTCATTTTCTGTTAGTTGCAGTCAGAGGTAAAGGAAATCTATGTTATAGTAATACTACATTGGAATAGCCAAACTTTTAATAGTTCTCTGGCATTGGAAACTAATTTTTATTCAGTGTTTAAATTCTGACTCTCACTTACTAGCTGAATGATCTTGGATATTTCATCTCACCTTCCCATATCAAATATAAAATTTGAAGCCCATAGCAGTACTTAAAAGTTTGCAGAGTTGAGAACCACCATGGATATTTGGGCACATTCTATACACTGATGCAGGCACAAGTCTCAGCACAAAAAAGGAGATGCTGACAGATAGTCTGATTGCCTAATCAGCATGTCTTTCCTTTCTTCCTTCGTAACGGGGCCCTAATTTTTGTTTACCTACCTACCTCAGCAAACCCTGTCTGTTTGGAAGACCAGAATTCCCTTAGACTTTTGCCTAAGTCAATCTGATTGATTGACTTCTAGACAATAATTCATTGAGCATAAACACATAGTATAATTCTGACCAATGAAATGCAAGAAGAACTCAGTGGGGGCTTAAGCCATGGAATACTGATAGGGATGTTCTGGAAGATGTGACCTGCTTGAAGTCTGGAATTATTGCAGCCAATTATGTACCGTGACTGTGTAATACTAACTCACCGAAGATGATGCGATAGGAACAAAGATGTCACTAGATCTTTGGAAAATCACAATGATCCACTGGTTGCTGGTTGTGAGAACTGAAATTTCCTCCCTTCACACCCCTCCCCACCATTCCGTAATCAATACCATGACTAGAACAATCTTACTTGTAGTTTCTATTGTTGGTAGCATAAAAAGCCTGAAATTGATACACTATTATTGAATATTATAGTAATTATAAGCTCTCATAACTATTGTGTCTCTAAGTGTTCCAATCTAGCAGGTTGAAAATAGAAAATATTTATTTTGAGCCTGGATCGTGCCTGTAATCCTAAGTACTGAGAAGGCTGAGATTTGGGGATGACAGTTCAAAGCCAGCTGGGCAGGAAAGTCTGTGAGATTTTCATCTCCAATTAACTATTTAAAAAAAGCCAAAAATGAAAATGTGGTTCAAGTGGTAGTGTGTTAGACTTAAGTTCAAAAGCTCAGGAATAGTACCCAGGCTCTGGGTTCAAGCCCTAGGATTAGAACAACAAAAAATATATTTATTTTGAGAATCATCAACAAAATAGCTGAGATTAACCAAATAAATGACATAGTTTACTCACTAACCATAAAATATAGTTCCTCTTTCTCTCCCTTATCCTTCCTTTTCTTCCTATTGTTATCTTTACATTATCACTGAGTTGTTGTTATAGATTGCATTCTTTTGCACAATTCTGTCTTTGCTCTGGTATGTGCTACAGTATATATGAACAGTTCATACTACTCTACATCTTCATGATTTCACATAGTAGAATGTCCTTGCTACCTATCTTGATTCGTTCAGTGGACTATGAGATGTAAGATATGTGGGATATCATGTCTGTCTGAAAGTTTTGAATTTCTCCATATAGTTTGATTTTCTTCCTGATCCTAATACCATTTGCCATGAGCAGAATATGTCCCAGAGAGTCTTGATCCTTCCTCCTGGGTACTGGAATGAAAGCCCTATAGAGAAGACTTAAACTCTATCTGAAATACAAATCAGAACTGGCCCAGCCAACCAAGTTGTTGCTGGTGCTACAATCTACAGAAGTGGAGTCTCATGTACACACGGATGTTTGTTTATATAAATTACTGAGACATGGAGAATATTTGTTACACAGCATTGTGGCCAGAAGAAAAAACTGACTTAACATAGCAAAACACAACAATGAAATAGAATCTCAGTGTCTTACATGATCTGTGGAGAATAGGCCCCAGAAACAGCTGAAGGACTGCTGCATCAATGAACCCCAGCCTCTACAGATGCTGTTTGGCTTCTCTAGTGCTGCCACTAGTGTCAACCCAGAGTTTGCTAAAGTTGAGTCTAGAAAGAAAACGAAATAGCTTGGACATGGTTAGAGGCATGCTTCATCACTATGCATAAAATATACATGACTCCAGAGAAAATTAGTAGTTGAACCATATTTGGAGAATAGAAAGAATTCAATGCATGATAAAGAGGAACAGAAAACAAGAAGCAAGGTGGAGAGTCTCAAAGTCAGGAAAAGAATGTATTAAGATGTTCCAAAACCACACTCTGAAAATGATCAAATGGGCTCAAACTGAATAGAGGACCAGACCTGTGGCCCATTGTTCTAAATCCTCTGGACTGGATATTACTTGTCTGCAAGTACTAGAGCCAAGAAATCCAGAAAATGCATCACTAATGACCCTGGTGTCACCAGAGCAACAATGACTCCTAGCTCTGGCTTTCTGCTTCTGAAATTCAGCTTCAGAATTTCTCATCTTAAACCTCAACCTACCAGTGGAATGAATCTACACTTCCTGATATTTCCATCTCCTTGTCCAGATACGTGTAAATGGCCTGCAGCCAATCTCTACTTGTGCCTTCTAGGACACCTAGCAGCTTTCCCTTGTTTTATTCTGACCCCAGCAGAAGCTGACCACTGTGCCTGTCACAAAGCCCTCTCATTTTGTCTTCCACTTCTGTCTTTGCCTTGGCTCAGTTCGGGCTGGCCCTCATTCCTGAATGTCCCTCACAGAACTTTGCTGTGTTCCTAGGACATACACATACATAAATTTGAGAAGTGCCTACAGCCTCCTTGAGTGACCTCATCTACTTTCTGATCCTTAAAATTATACTTTTATAGATGTGGTCCTTTGGTTCACATTAAAATATAAATTCCTCATGGGAGGGACCCTATTAAGCCTTGAAGGGAATTGCTAATTTACATCTTAATGTGAATGAGGTTATGGGATCCCTCCTCCCCTTAAAGCAATCTTTGATGGTTGTAGGAGAAAAGTGGAGGACAAATGATCTCCAGGTGGTAAGAGGGTCAGAAAGGTAGCCATCAGAGCAGAGAAAGGAAATAAGAGAAGAAACCTTAGAGCACAGTTGGTTTTTTTTTTGGGGGGGGAAGGTGGGGGGAGAGGAGGCATTTAGTATGAATACTGGGTTCAACTGCTTCTTCTAACCTTGAAAGGTAAAGGTTGTTTTTTTGTTGTTGTTGTTGTTGCACTTTTGGTTTTAAATTTTAACTCTTACAGAGTTGTTTCTGAAACGCCTTGATGTGAAGCATTTTGAAAGCAAGAGGACTATCAACGTCTTAGACATTTTCTGCTGCTGTGACAGAATACAGATTGGGGAATCTCATAAACAACAGGAGCTTATTTGTCTAATGGTTCTGGAGTCTGGGAGGTTCAAAATCAAGAGACCACGTTTGGTGATCTGGTGTGGGACTTCTCACTGGGCCATAAGATGATGAGAGGACTCACAGGGAGTATGGGGGAGAGAGAAAGACAAGTGAGAGAGAAAAGGTGGGGAAAGGGGAAGTATCCATTTTATCAGGACTCCACTAATCCATTCAGGAAGGCAGGACTGCCATGACCTAAAACACTTTTGAAAGTGATAAAGGTCAATATCTTTCAACACTGTCTCAGCAGTAATTAAGTTTCAAAATGAGTTTTGGGGGAGACAGTCAATCCACAATAAATAGTAAACATGGTTGTATTCTTACCATGAATGTCTGCTGGCATATGGAAGACATTGAGTATGTATAAGGTGATGGATATAAATGAATCACAGAACTGTCTGGCGATTGTGTCGATTATATTTAAATCAACTCAAGGAAAATGTATTCCCCTATGAAAGATTATCTCTCAGGTCAATAACACAGTGGGTATCCTACTTCTTTTAAATTTTTTTTTTTAAATTTGGGGCTGGGGAATGCCCAAAGTGTGCATTTTCAGAAACTCAGATCAGCTGGTATATATCATAAATCAACCACAAATGATTGACTTATAGTTCTCAAACTCAGTGTATGATGAGCTATCGGCCTACTTAGTATACATAATATTTAATAGGTGTCAGCACACCTGCTTTCTCATATCATCAGGAATTCACAGCAACAGCAAGTGGGCATTATGGTGGAAGCGAGTCTGTTTAGAAACTCCCAAATCACAACCTCTCAAGCACCTAGAATTACAGGGATTAATCCCCCAGCATGACTTGTCTCAGATTATTCTTAGTCCATTATCCTTCTACCTAAAATACCACGGTGACTGGGATTACAAGTGTGTACCACTATGCCTGGTTAGTTTTGTTGAGTTAGTCTTGCTAACTTTTTGCCTGGGCAAGTGTTGGCCAGAATTTTTTTCATGATATTTTATTGCCAGGATAATGTATAGAGGGGTTATAGTTATATTCATCAGGTAATGGGTGCATTACTTCTTGAACCTTGATATCCCTTGTCATGTTTTGGTCCCCCTGTTCCTCCCCTCACCCCCTCCCAATCATCTGGTTTTCCCCACTTCCCTTCTCTATTCAAATAAAAAATAAACGTATATACCATATATCAGGTAACAAAGTCAGATACAGTAACCACATGAGAGTAACCATAAGGGGAAAAGAAAAGAAATAATTTCATATAGTAGAATAAGAACAATCACAAAGACAAATCTCTTGTTTCTATATCCTAGCAGATTTTTTTTAAATCTCTATTTCTTGAATAGCTTGGAGCCACGTAGTTCAGCCCCAGATATTTTAGATGTCTGAGAAATTGTGAATAGACTACAGACAAAAATGAAAACAAAAAACTCAATAGGATCTATGTAACTCATGTGAAAAGAGGCATCCAGCCACTGTGCATTCCTATTATATCCATTCTATTCACTGAGGTTACATGAAACATCTATATTAATAAGGAAACTAAATTCTTGAGAAGTTCAAGTAGAAAAATATATACAGAAAGACCTTACTGAGACATTTTAACCTAAGTTGATTATGCACATTACAGCATTAGTTTTTTGAAGAATTGATAGGAACACAGAAAGATCAAGAGGCAATCTTAGTACAATATAACCTAAGACAAATCAGGAAATCCAGCGGAGAAGTAATAAAGTTTCATGAATGAGTTTATATCTCAATGACTATAATTTATCATTCTGATGGAATTGAACATAATGAGAATTATTATTATATATTATTATCTATCATAATATATAATATAGGAATTATATAATATGTTATAATATACTTATTTTTATGTCAGTCATGGGGCTTGAACTAAGGACCTGAGTGCTGTTCTTGAGTTTTTCTATTTATTTTTTTTTTTCACTTAAGGCTAATGTTCTACCACTTCGAGCCACAGTGCCACTTCTTGTTTTCGGGGGGTTAGTTGGAGGTTGGAGGTAAGAGTCTCATGGACTAGCCTGCACTGGCTTGCTTGGAGCCTCAATCCTCAGATCTCAGTCTCTTGAGTAGCTAGGATTATAGGCATATGTCACTAGCACCTATAGACTTGAACCTGTTTTTCTTTTAATTCATTTCAGGAATGGTATTTAGAGAGCAGGGTAGGTTATTTAAATTCACACATGAAGATATATGTTGAGAGAGTCCATTTTCTTTATAGTAGATTTTTTATCATTTATTATCTGTCAATATAATAATAGTAAAATGAATTGTACCTGTGGATTGAAAATCTGCAATTATGGTGGAAGGTAAGTTTGTACTTGAGGGCAATAGCCAATTCATGAATCTTTGGTCATAATTTCCTAGAAAATATAAAGCAGTGAGACACAGCAAATCAGCCTTCCTCTCCTGGCTTCTCTTTATCTCAGTGTGGGATCATGTTGCGCCATACCAGTTGTCACTTTGTGCAAGCTAAGCATCTTTAAGAGAGAAAATACATTGTATATAACTAATTAGATAGCTGGTGTGTGCATTACCTTATCAGACTGACTCACAAGGAGACTGAGCTGCATTAACGTTCCAGTGGTTCACAAAAACACATCCAGATTTCCTTCCATTTCTCCCATACCAGTTGCCTTTTGCAAGCATGATATATCAAAATACACATCTCTATGTATTTATTTCCTCTGAGGATCTTAAAAATACAGATATGGAGCAATAGGAACTCACATTCCTTGGTAGTGGGGATGTAAAATGATCTAGCCATTTAGAAAGACAGTTGGGCAGTTTCTTACAAGAGCAAAATTATTTGCACCATGTGACGGAGCACAGGTTCCCCACAGTTTTCGTCTGAAGAGGTGAAAACTTTAGGGCCACAGAAAACCTGTATATCAATTTTCAATAGCAGCCTGATCCAGAGTTGTCAAGGTTTGGAAGCAACCAAGATGGCTTGCAGAGGTAAATGGAAAAATAAATGGTGGTATGTCCAGCTAGTAGAATATTATTCCTTACTGTTCAGGCTGTGAGAAACCATAAGTGCATGTTATTAAGTGAAAAAAAGTCCTATTTGTAAAGAACACCCAATGTGTGAGTCTGACTGCAATGCAAAATGCAAAAGGCCAAGCCCAATGGTTTGTGGTCTAGGGTTAGAGAAGGGGCAAGAATATATATTGAACACATAGGATCTTATAGACAGTGAGAACAGGCTGTGATACTACAGTGGTAACTTTTGTCATACACATGTCCAAACCCAGAATGTACAACATTGGGACCAAATACTCATGTGAATAATATGGTGTGAAGTCTCATTATTTGCATCAGATGGAATTTTGGTGGAAGTAGATGCTGGTAGGAAAGCCTATGTATTAGGCTCAATGGTTTCCCTCATCTGTCATAATCAGTAGAAACCTTGAGCTCTCCTAGCAGAGATTTGCAATAGAGCAAAATGTAGATTCATAAGGCCATATAGAATGACGCTAAATGAAAGGACCTCCAGGATATAGAAACAAAAGCCATATAATAAGTGATTGTTGTCCTTAATGTACTATGTTATCTCTCATCTCTTTTGCTGTCCCTTGGTTATCTCATATTGTTACACTATTTCTTCTGGTTATCTGATATATTGTATATATGCGTATTTGGTTATTTGAAGTCCTATAGGGAAGGGAGGAAAACAAGATGAGGGTCTGGGGTGGGGGGAGGGAAATGGGGACCAAGACACATAAAGGGTATCAATGTATGTGAAGTAATGCACCACCCATCTGGCAAATATAATGTAACCCTTCTATTAATTACAATAAAATATATGAAAAAGAGAAAAGAAAAGCCTATATTTGTGGGGGACAGGAGTAAATGGAGAATATCAACACTTTCAGCTTTTCAGTGAGCCTAAAACTCCTCTAATATAAGTGAAAATGTAGATATTAATAACTAATTTAACTATATAACATATAACAGAGTACTCTCAAAAAACATTGACATGAAATTATTATTGGTTCTGGGCCAAGTTTGTTCTCCAGCTCTTACTAGAATCCTGGGTTTGTTCTAAAACCTTAACCACTCACTGATTTGTTAAGATAGGTTACATTAGAATAAAGTAACAAATGGATTTAGTGTATCAGTGGCTTAATATGCACGTCTAGCTCACATAAAGTCTATGAAGGACTGATGGCTTTCCAGGACAGCAGATACCTAAGCAATGATTTCTTGGAATGTACGTGCTTCATCTCAATACATGGCTCCCAACAGGGAATGGAAACCTACACTTGTTTACATGAATTTCTACCCAAGCATTCTTTTTAGTCCTAGCCTTGCCTAGGGTGAAAATATCCCTCTTTCTCATCTCCCTGTCTGTAAGATCTGTGGCCATGAATTCTGGCCTCTGGGACCACTTCCTACTTCAAATCCTTTGCAGCCACATGTGAAGTTGACATTTGGGCAAAAACTCACCTTGGGTTTCTCTTTAACTAAAGCAATCTCACACTAATAGTTTCCTGGCAACACATTTCTGCGCTAAACCTGACAGACATGTGATGAGCTTGTAGTCAGTTCCATGTGACCAGTGATGACATTTGAGACTGGTTATAATCATTACGCCTTATTTAACTTGGTGGACTCGGGTTTCATGACCCCGTAGCCTACTTCACACTGGAGGGTACAGACCTTCATTGAAAGCAGCGTACTCAGTCTTATCTTTGTCTTGAGACATTATCTCTGATGCATTATACTCTCCTTAGTATTTGCTTTGCTGTGAAGTCCTTTAATCATCTGAAAATACATCCTAGGGTTTAGACACATAAAGCTTTATTTTAAAGGAAAAAAAACATGTTTCTTTGGGAACTGAAAATAGAGAGCATTCCAGACCCAGAAGCTCTGAATTGAAATTTTTCATTTCTACTCACTCCTAGTCGCAAATTGGCAATAGTTTTCTGATCTCACGTTTTCCTTGTAGCACCTTTGCCAAATGCAGCCAACAGCAATAATGTCCCAAAGTTCTATTTTATAGCCTCTTCCTTGGAAGCTACACCCCATTAATTTCATATTCCTTCTGTGTTAGGCACACTAATGGCTCTGAAAAAAATGTCCATATTCTCCTTATCCTTGAAAACTGAATATATATAATTTCTTTTCAAGGCAAAGAAAGTTAAGCCAAGGTTACAGATGGAATAAGCTTATTAATCTTGTTCCACAAAGCTAACCTTTGTGAAATTATGTTGCATATATTTTGTTAATATTTGCTTATTTTTTTGTTGGTCATGGGACTTGAACTCTGGGCCTGGGCATTGTTTCTGAGCATTTCAGCTCAAGGCTAGCACTCTATCACTTTAGCCACAGCATCGCTTCCTATTTTATGGTGATTAATTGGAGATAAGAGTCTCACAGACATTAGTGCCTGGATTGGCTTTGAACCATCATCCTCAGATCTCAGCCTCCTGAGTAGCTAGGATTATAGGCATGAACCACTGGTGCCTGGCTTATTTTTCATTTTTTATCTATGGTTCCTGACTTATAACTCCTTTCAACAAATATTCATTTCTACTGTAAGTTCAGAAACTCTTATCTTCCCCTGTCTTCTTGTCTTCAGGATTTGTCATAAACAAAGTCTCTGACCTATCTTTGTCTCAACTCATTCCAGAAGTTTCCTGTTCCATACTCTGGAGAAAGAGGAAGAAGAATCTGAACAAACAGGCGTTGTCAGGTTTCTCAGTTTCTTAGCAATAGATAAAACCCACTTTATCAATTGTGTTATAAAGGCTGTCCATGCTTCAGTCACACTTGTGGGGAAAAAAAAGTCTCCAAAAATCTCCAAAAGATCTGCTTTAGGTTTTGGTAGGTTTGGAAAGCTACCAAAGTTAGCAGAACACACAGCACTTCCTGGAGGGTATGCATATAGAGAGCACAGGAACTCTAATTCCTCCTCCTAGACCTCATTCTATCCATAGTTTCCTCTGTACCCTTTGTAATAACCTTTATAAGAAACTGACTTCAAAAATGAGTCGCAAAAATCCTAACCGATAGCATGCCGACTAGAGGCACCTACAAGGATAAAAAGGAACACTCTTGAGGATTGTGATTTCAACCTGTGAGATTATGACATCTCTGAACATAGTAATATAGAGTTTTTCTGCTGCTGCTTGCAGTGGGTAGTGTTCATATGGCCCTTCTGGCTCTGCAGCCAGCAGAGGACACTAGGGTTGTAGCCAGCCCTGAATAAGGCAATGTGTAGTTAGTGCTGCAGCTCAGCTGTAGGCAATGCTGTGTTATAGTTTTACTGCTTCTGTAGGCATCACTGACCCTTGTCTCGGGAACTGAATGAAGTCCAGAACAACAGAGGATGAGAGCAAAAAACTGTATTCAGAAGAAAAGTATATTGCTGGAAGGTCTCTGCTGCTCTGTCCATTGTATGCTCTCTACACATTGTGAAATCTTTATTTCAATGAATCTAAGGGATTTCATACTTATTTTCCTTATAAATAGAATAAATTGATACACATGACTACAGAACTTCAGATTCAGGAGCTTTAACCAACAAGCTGGAGATCCAGGAGTTTTGATAGTGAAAATTCCAGTTGGAAAGTTGGCCACCCTACTCTCAATGTTTTAGTTAAATATCAGTTCTTATAAAGATTAGTGTCATAGGTCAGCCATTTGGCAGCTTTCCATTATATCAGGGTCTTCAGTTGATTGGTTGAGACTCACCCAAATTATTTGATTCAGCCTATTTTCAGTACTTTGGAAGGTATCACTTTATTGCATGGCTCCATCAACATTCTGATAGGTTAATTCCTAACATCCCTTCTGCAAACCCTCTCAGAATGTTGTGGGACTTGATTAATAAAGCTGTCAACTTCTAAAACACCTAAGTATATAAGAAGAAACCAATCAGAGCATAGAAGACAAGGTCAAGTAGATTTAGAGACTGAGATACATAGTCAACCACACAGAGACATAAAGACAGAGAGAGCCACCATAAGCAAAGAGGATGGATGACTTATGGAGAGAACGTAAGATGGTGAGCTGTTGAACTGGATCCTTCTCTTTGAAATAAGGTTCCCCACACTCATCCTCCGTTGTCTGGACTTTATTTGTTGAGTTCCTGAGACAAGAACCTGAGGAGGCTAAAGCAGAAGGCTCAGCAAAAAGTTTAACTCAAAATGTCCCACTCTCTGTCTTGGTGAGGAAGTGCGTAATAAGTCAAGGAATATGGCAGTCTCTAGCACCCAGTTACCAGCCACAAAGGAAACATAAACCTCAGTCCTTACAGCCACCAGAAACTGGATTCTGCCAACAACTTAACCACACAAGAAAGTTTACTCTCCCCTAGAATCTGCAGGAGAAAATGCAGCCTATGGATACCTTGAGTTGAGTGAGACTCAGTAGGACTTTGTCCCTCTACATTTAGGTTCCTGACATGATGTAATCTGGGTTGTTGAGCAGTTACTGAGCCAAGGTGTTGTGCTATCTGCTAGTTCTTTATCAAATTTCCCACAGGACCATCAGTGCTGTTTCATGCAAACATTTGGAAAATAATATCTTTCTCTGGCATATGTGAGACAAAGACCCTTCTCCTTTGTCTAATGACCAAGAAGGGAAAAGCCATGTTTCTCTTAACTAGTTCAATCACTGAAAATATTAATGGTTATCTTTTTTACCCCTTTCAGCTCAGTCTCTCTGGGGAACAAATGGACATCAACAGTCAATAAAATACATTATTGCCCTAAGTGCTATATAAAGTCATTCCTTTATAGGACTATACCATGGAAACATTACAAACATTCAAAGATACAAGGAAATTGATGAGAACCAGAAGTAAATTGAAAGATTTCTTTAGTATTCAGTTTGTTGTAGTTGTTGTTGTTGTTGTTATTTGTGGTTTCTGTTTTTTTGGCAATACTAAGTTTGAACTCAAGGCCCACACCTTTGCTAGACAGATACCACTTGAGCCATATCCCCAGCCATTTTTATTTTAACTATTTTTTTTTAGATAGGGTCTCACATTTTTGCCTGGAGCCAGCCTCAAACAGCAGTCCTACCTATGACATTCTTGATAACCTATACAACAGATGTGGATCACTCTGTTTTACTTACTGATGGATATAGGATCATATTATTTTTTTGGCCTTGTTGGCTTATGATTACAATTCTCATGGCTTTTGCCTCCTGAGTAGGTTGGCTTATAAGTATAAGCCTCTACACACAGATTTGCTGAATTCCTAAAAATGCTAGGGACTGTGTAATACTTAATTTTATGTGTCCATTTGATGGAATCACAGAATGCTCAGGCATTCAGTCCAAGAGTAATTATCAACAGTCTATTTAAAGTGTTTGTGGATAAGATCCATACCGGATTAGGTAGACCAAGTCAAATAATTTTGGTGGGTCTCATCTAATCAACTGAAGACCCAAATAGGACAGAAAGCTACCAAATTGTTGATCTGGGACACTGGTCTTTTTCAGAATTGGAATTCAACTAAAATATTGAGAGTTAGGCGGCCACCTTTCCAACTGGAAGTTTCACTAGCAACTTTCTTGGATCTTCGGCTTGTTGATTAAAGCTCTTGGCATTTAGAGTCTATAGTCATGTGCATCTATTTCTTCTAATATTTCTTCTTTCATTCCTCTCCTTGCCACTCTCTTCCTTTGTTTCTGATTCCGTTTCTATGGAGAAGTCTGAGTGATAGATCATTTTATCTTCATCTTCAAACTAACCTGATGAATAGGGTGATTTGACATCTTTATTTTGCACATTAGTAAATTGAGATTCAAGTCACCCAGGAAGAAAGAGGGCCAGATTAGCTTTGCTTTGGAATCGGCTTCCTGGTAAATTCTAGCTATTGGAAAGAAGAAAGCAAGCCCTGTAAGAATGTAAAAGGTAAGTGGGAAGAAAGAAGACATTCCTTTGAGAGACTCTCAACAGGATAGAGTTGTTGATAAACATATCAAGAGTCAAGAATTGCAGGAAAATACCTTGTCTTAATTTCTTACATAACTTATGGTGCCTTCTGGAAAGAAAGCTTATGTAAAAGAAAAAAAAGATACTTTGCAATATTTTGAAGATGAAATACAAGAAATAAAAAATAATAGTCTATGCAAATAAAGCTTCTCTGTGGCATCAAATCTTGTTGAGGTTTATTTTGTATAGCCACCATGGAGCTCAACATTTGTCTGAGCATCTGGTAAAGGATCCATATGTTTCCTGATCCTAACAAGACTGTATAGATACAGAAGTGAAAGAAGCCACTTGATGGTCCTTACCTACAGTCGTGCTTACTACATCGGCTCCTAGAGAGCTCCATTGTCTTACATCAGTACCTACATGTGATTTTACTTAACTTATTTCTGCTTCTATTTATTTTCATTTTTCTAAATTTAGCCTCAAGGCTGAGTCAACCCAGACTTAATGCTCATAATCAGTGGGGCCTGGCTCACTGCTGTGCCCTCATGGAAATAACATTAAAGTGGGCAAAAAAAAAACCAACCTGGATGAATCATGGGTTATACTTCCTTGGAAACACATCAGTGCAGAGTTAGAAAGGAGTGAGGGACAGTAGTCACTAGTGTTTTCTACTTGGATGCCATTTCCAAAGATCCAGATGTAAATTCCTAGGAACAATATAATTCTTCCTTCCTTTCTTCCTTCCTTCCTTCCTTCCTTCCTTCCTTCCTTCCTTCCTTCTTTCCTTCCTTCCTTCTTTCCTTCTTTTTTCTTTCTTCTTTCTATGATTTCTTCTTTTATATTAAATATCCATTATGCATAAATATATAAAAATATTTTATATATTTATAAGCATATATTATATATATATATATCACTCTAATATGTACCAGGAGTTGGGTGTGAGGAATATAGGTTTTATTTTAATGCTTGTGTCCTGTTCTTTGTATATGGAAGTCCTAACCATACTATAATGGTGATTTGGAGGTACAGCTTCGAGAAAGTAACTAGGCTTAAATGAGGGCTTTAAGTGAGACTCCCAACTTAGTCACTAGAATTGTGGTAACAAATTGCCAGGATCTGAGTTAAGTCAATGACTTAAATGACAGATATTTATTTCTCATAGTTCTAAAAGCCCAAAACATCAAGATAAAGATATGACCATTATTTAGCCATAAAGAAAGATGAAGCAACATCATTCTCAGGGAAAATTAATACTGCTTGGAATAGCCATGCTAAGCAAGATAATCCACGATCAAGATATAGTTATGGCCAGGAGCATGGTCTAGTGATAGAGTGCTTGACTAGCATGCATGAAGCCCTGGGTTTGATTCTTTGGTACCACATACATAGAGAAAAAGCCAGAAGTGGTGTTGTTACTCCAGAGGTAGAGCGCTAGCCTTGAGAAAGCCCAAGGACAATGCCCACGCCCTGAGTTCAAGCCCCAAGACTAGCAAAAAAAAAAAAAAAAGACATCAGAATTAATCTGACTTGCTTTAATAGTTTACCTCTTTAAATACATTTTCAACTAATAGCTCAATTTTTAAGTTGCATATCATTAGTGTTAACTTAATGCTTTTGTTTCAGAAGTATTCTACATTTATTTTTTAATCTCCATGGTAAATTCAGATTTTTAAATATAATTTCCTCACTGATTAGCCATTTTTATATTATATATAATCCTTTCTATTTACATGTAATTTTATAGCGCTTTTTGATCTTTTGTTTTACCATATTGGCAATCAGTATCTTAACAAACCTTTCAAATAATGTTTTATGATATTGTATGTAATTCCTCCCCCAAGCAGGGCATCAACCTACTTATATGAGGCATGATACCATTTCAGATTCAATATGTAAGACATAACTTTTCACTTATCTATTGGCCAAGTGGGCACTAAAAATGTCAAATAGGTCCTCACTTTGCATAAGAACAAATGACTTATTTTTACTTTCACTCTCGGTATCCCTTTGTGATAGAGTAACTTGGCTATCATATCCTAGTCTCTGGAATTTATGAAAATTAATTCCTCATAGGGCAAGATAGACTTGTCAATGTGATTAAACAAATGGATCTAGGACACTAGTGATTATCCTGGATTATCTAGGCAGTCCCAAAGTCATTACAAATTTCCTTGAAAGTCAAAGAGGAAGTGAAGAAAAGTAGAGAATGTCACAGAAATGGTATTTGACCTGTAACCAATGTCCAGGTAGGAGAAGAACCTGAATCAAGGAATGAGGCTACCTCTAGAGGTTGGAAAAACTGAGAGAACTGATCTCTCCCTAGAAAGTCCAAAAGGTGATTCCATAACTCTTAACAAATACATAAACCAGAGCTGCAACACTGAAAGAAAAAGGTGAAATAGTGGTTCAGGAAGATTCTGAGATAAAATGCGCCATTGTGATAGACCTAAGATGGAGGGAAAGAGAACACAGTTCTCCAAAGAATGCAAGCCATTATGTATTCTTTTTACATGAGATTATAAAGTATATGTGATTGTATTTCAACCTACTATCAACTGATTATGAGAACTTCCTTACATAGTTTGTCACGTCAGGCTGATTGAGATTCACACAGGCTTTCAATATTTACATCAAGTGGGATCCCAGTGTAGTAAAAAGGAGAAAGACAAAATTTCAAGAATAGCCCTGGAGCTGCCTTTCTGGGTTGCTGGGGGGGAAAAAAAAAAAGAAAACAACAAACTTTTTTTTTTCTTTTGCCAGTCCTGGGCTTGAACTCAAGGCCTGAGCACTATCCCCTAGCTTCTTTTGCTCAAGGCTAGCATTCTAACACTTGAGCCACAGCACCACTTCAAACATTTCCAGTTTATGTGGTACAATGGAATTGCACCCAGGCCTTCATGCATGCTAGGCAAGCACTCTACCACTAAGCCACATACCCAGCCCCAAACAAACTTATTTTACAAAGACCCAAACACAGTTTATGAGACATAGAAGAGACAAGTCAGCATAGCAAAAGGAAAAAAATGAAAGAAAAAAACTAAAAAATTGCAAAACGAAATCCAAATTGAATAGTTACAAGGAAAACAATATCTTTCTCAATGACAGAAATGAAAGATACAATAAAGAACAGTGAGCAAAGTAAAAAGTAAAAGTACAGAGTTAGGAGAGAAAATGAGATATTAAATGACCAACAAAGACAATCTAAAACACATATAACTCATTTTGAAATAGAAAACTAAAAAAAAGAATGTAAAAATATTTAAAGATATATAATCTGAGAAAATATTATTACATCTAAAATTTGAAATGACAAATTATCCCAAATCATTAAATATTTTACTTGATGTGAAAATATTCCAGTAGAATTCATTACCTCAAATACTTAAAATTTCCCTGTGAGTTTTGGTTTAAAAAATTATCTTTTTTGGGGGGATATCCTGGGGCTGGAACTTTGGGGCTGGGCATTGAGCTCTTCTGCTCAAGGCTATGGCCCTGCCCCCTTGAGCCACAGCCTCACTTTCCAGTTTTCTAGTGATTAAGTTGGCGAGAAGAGTCTCATGGTCTTTTGTGCTTTGAACAATGGTCCTCAGATCTCCAGCCTCTTTAGTAGGCAGGACTACAGGCATGAGCCACTATGCCCAGCTAAAAAAAAATTATCCTTAAGGGGAAAAGCATTGGGTCAAACTCCTCACAATAACATGGGGCAGTATCAACAATATCTTTGAAGTAAGAAAAGAAGCTAAACCATTTTATTTGAAGCCAGGCAATCATCTGTATATTCACTGGACAGAAACATCTTGACATGAAATCTGTAGGGAATACAGATTCATAATTATTATAGGCTAAATGTCAGAAAAATCAAGATATGAGTGGAGAAGAAGACACAGAAAATGGTCTGTCACAGAAACCATTTAATTGTAAGACTGACACTAATTAAAATGTCAATCAAAGTAAGAAAAAGTAGAAATAGTTCAAGAAACAGTCAGGAAAGAAAGGAGAAAAGAAGTAGAAAGCACGATAAGTGTATCGATAGATTTAGAAACAGTTTAAATAAGTCTTGTAGTAGAGGTAAAGAGATATTTGAAGCTACAAAGAGCAGCACTAAAAATAATAACATAACAACCTAATTTTGGATGGTAAAGAGAAGAGTCAAGAGAAAAGGGCAAATGCATTACTTTCAGTATTTTATTGTCTGATTTTTTGTGGTACTAGGATTTTGAATTTCTAGGCAGGTACTCTTACTGCTAAACTACACCTCTAGTCTTGGTTCTTTGCTGGTTAGTCTGACATTCTCCTTAGTTGTGTGCTGGGGCAGGATTCACTTATTTTGGCTTCCTGGAGGCTAAGAGGTGTGGGCAATTAGTTCTTCATTGAATCCTTGTTTAGTCCTTCATTGAGAGTGAATCTTAGAGAGTTTTGTACCCTCACTAGCCTCAAATCATAATCCCAACAAATAGCTAAAATTACATGTCTAAGCCACAGGCACCTGACTACTTTATCTTTTCTTTTAGGTAAAGAATGATTCTTAACTCTATAGATAAACAAAAATATGGCGCATTGAAAAAGCTGACCAAATGTTTTGTGCCTATAGTTGCAGGTACTAGAAAGGCTAAAGCAGAATTACATGAACCCATAGGTTTAAGACCAGCCTGAGTAACATAATTAGAAGTATTTCTCAACAAATAAATAAAATATCAAAATAATTATAGCATATCCATACAACAGAATGATATAAAGACATTTGAAACATCAAGCTGGCTTCCAAAGTAAAATAAATTTTAAAAGAGTGGATTAGTGACTTTTGAACAGGTTTGACCAAAATACATGTGAGAACAACATAAAAGAGGAAAGATTTCACAGGTTTCAGTCTCTGGTCACTGTGCTCCAGGAGCCTGAGGAAAACATTATAGCATAAAGGCTAGGTGGAGAAAGATGCTGTTTATCTCATGGCAGACAGGAAACAGAAAGAAGGTTTCACCTGGCAGCAAGATATATAATCATTAAAGGCTAACACTCAATTTTTCCAATTTGAGCCACCTCCCAAAGTTTTCATACTATCCCAAAATATTGTCCCAAACTGGGGCTCAAGTGTTAAACTCATGCAACTATGGGAGACAGATAATAAAACAATAAGGAGGAGGAATAAATGATGGAAGGAATGGCTCCAATTAAGAAAAACTTAACACAGCTGGGCAAGGTGGCTCACACCTGTGATCCTAGCTATTCAGGAGGCTGAGATCTGAGGACTGAGGTTCAAAACTAGCCAGGGCACAAAAGGATCTGTGAGTCTTATATCCAATTAACCTCTAGAAAACAGGAAGTGGGGGTTGGCTCAAGGGTAGGGTGGTAGCCTTGAAGTAAAGAGCTCAGGGACAAAGTCCAGGTCCAGGGGTAGGGCAGTAGCCTTGAGCTGAAGAGCTCAGGGACAGCACCCAGACCAAGTTCAAGCCCGATGACTCACAAAATAATAATAATAATAATAATAATAATAATAATAATAGTAAAAAGAAAAAGAAAAACATAACACATTAAACTGCAACCCCCTTATACATTAACAATGTTTGGTAAAATAGATTTTTTAAATACTATAAGACATCAAAATTAAAAAACAAAAGAAAATGAATAATATATAAGAGGAAAAATACTCATGTAGACAAATTAAATAACACACACAGAAATGTAATGATTTTTTTTCATTACCAGAATACTTGGCTAAAATATCTCACCATGAACTCTTTCTTATGCTCTTTGAGTTTAGCATCTTATATGTGTAGTAACTATTTTTAAATATATGCTGCTGTTTTCTTAGTAGGGAAGACTTAAGTTAAAATTCTGATTTTGCCCTCCAGAGTTTAGTGGCTTCTTTGAGGTGAGACAGGTAAACTGATACCTGTAAAACAGTGAGGCAAGGACTATAAATGGAAAATGTGTTTGCTGCTTTGGGAAACACAAGAAGCTTAGTTCTTCCTGTAGGACCTAGAAAAGCTAAACTTTCAATGGAAAGAATGATTTAAGAGATACTTATAATGTCAATCAATACTACTTAATAACTGACTTGAGCTGTAATATTATGATCCAGAAGTTAAAAATGATTCACTGGCCCTGGGTTCAGGCACTCAGTGGATTCTAAGGCCATTCATTTTTAGATCAACAAACACTTGTTACTGCCTCACTATATTTCTAGCACTATCTTGTGTCCTGGGGAATCAAAGTTAAATAAATAATAATCCCTGTCCTCAAGCAGAGTTAAGTCTAATTTCTGTTATTCAGTACTCTGAATTCATGTCCTATGTAGTAACCTCCTTCCATGGAAAATTATATACTTTTAAATAAAATAATAGGGGTCTTTTTACTTTTTTCCTACACAGAAATACCGATCCCAATTCTAGGAAAATTGTTTTGGGCAACAAGAAGTTTACAGACAGGAACAGAGACGGAAAATGACTTTCTTTGTTGGCACCTGCGTTCTCCAGCATCTCTGCCATGATGAACCAGCCGAAATGAAAAGATAAATTTCAGGTTGCATGAATATTATTTTGACAGGAAAACCAAAGTACACATCACACAGATCCTGTACTGTTAATTGTTGATCTGCAAATCGGAGATAACAAACAGAATGCATTTGTGTGTGTAACTCCCTTGTCCATAAACAGTGATGACTGAATCTGTTTCCTGGAGTCATCCATACCCTGTGACTTATGTAACTTAGGAAAAAAGTACCTTTTTTTTGGTAGGAATAATTCAGCTCTAAACCTGGAAAGGGGTTTCTAAGCCTAGAAAAGTGAAGCCATCTCATCTTATAAACCTGAAAAACAGAAGTTCCCTATGAAAGCATCTTTAACTTACAGGAATTATTAGTAATTTTGTGTGTGCACCGATATCTGGGAGTTAAACTCAGGGACTTATACTTTCTTTTAGTTTTCTGTTTTGTTTGTTTTTCTCAAGACTAGCGGTCTTCCTCTTTAGCCACATCTCCACTTCTGACTTCTTGCCAGTTAATTAAAGATGAGTCTCACAAATTTTTCTGCCCAGACTAGTTTTCAACTACAAACCTCAACTCTCAGAGCCTCTTAAATAGCTAGGATGACAGGCATGCATGAATCATCAATACCATGTATGAACCATCAGTGCCAAGCAAGAAGGATTTCTTTTAAAACAGTAAGATATTATAGAGTGCTGTCAATATCCAATTAATCTTTTGTTTTTGTTTTTGTTTTTTCCTTCTGGAGTCTGTTAAAATGATTAGACAACAAATTTTGTAAAAGAAAGTGAAATCCCAGCATGATTTCAGCAAGGCAGGCTACTTGAGCAAGTCACACAGCATCTCTGGGATTTAAAATGTTCATCGATTAGTTAAAGTGATCAGATCACATGATCTTGCAAATCTCTTCTAGGTGGAAAGCTGCATAATATGTTATTTTTTGCTTGGTCAGTATGAAACATAATGACAAAATTGATTGGAAAAGGAAGGTCAAAAATTATTTTTGTGTGGGTGAAGATTTTGGGTTTCCTGAGGCATAGCAAAATAATAAATTTACTGAATTGTATTTGTGTTATGATTCCAACCACATGGAGTTGGTGAAGGAAAGAAAAGAACATTGAGTCTTGTGGAGTGTACAATTGATATTTATATTGTAAGTTAATGTGGTTTTTTTTCTAATCTGGTTGCAGCACAGCAGAAATAGTAGGAACGAATCATTGTATTAACGAAACTGATTTGTTCACATTTAAAGAATGGCAAGGAACATAAAATCATGCAATTAGGCCAGCCGTTAAGCAGCTTCATTAAGTAATATGTATATTTTCCCTATGCTCTCATTTCATTTTATGTAATCTTGTCATAAATATCAGGTAAACAGGAGCAGCATACTCATTTGTCCATCACATGTCATAGGTTCATTGCTAATATCATTTTAAAAATCGTTCTAATTGCTACCCAATAGTACATATCCCTCTTATTTCAAGGGAATGATTGCATATATTAGGGCATTAGAAAAACCAATTTAATTGCTGGCATGTTTGGAGAAAACATGTTTTATATTTTATCCAGAAATGTGCCATTGTTTTTATTTATGCTTTTTATTTGTCATGAAACACTTAGGAATTCACTTTATCATGACACAGAATAACCTTTATTCTTGCATTAACAGGGGAATTGAGTACTCACAACACTACCTTGTGATAATAATAGGGAAACATGCAAAGAAGTCGTTGTGTTGGGGATAGGAAATTCAGGGATCTGGTAGAACACTGAAAGAAAACAAGAACTAAAATCCCACCTGTTTATGTTTTTTAAGCCATCATAAATTTATTTTATTATATTATGTCATTGATATATTAGACAATAAAAAAAGAAGAAATTACAGATACAAGCTCCCACTGGGATAGAGTCACCCAGACATAACAATGAGTGAAAAAAAGCAGACACAAAAGCTAATGTTCTACATAATTTCTCATATGATGTTCAAAAGAGAGAGGGGCAATTTCATGGTGTGAGGATGGTGGTTATCTGTACTGTACTGGTGGTGACAGTGTAAGAGTGTATAACTGGGTGATGGTGTAAGGACATGAAGGAATTTTCTGAGAAGATGTAGATGCGGTTAACAAAGGTGTTTGTATCACTGGAAGTGTCATCCGAATTCTTACTAAAGAGTTTCATCGTATGTATTTTATGACTCTATATCAGCAATCATCCTCATTGCCCATCACTGTATGTTTAAATTTTTACCATGTACGTCATATCCTAAGCCTTGTTCAAACATAGAGCATTCTATTTTTAAGCAAGTAGTTTGGAATGGGCTTAAGCTCAGTTCCATTTTACTCTCTCTCTAGTCTCCCTTTACATTCCAATCAACAACCATTTAACAGGAATCCTTAATGTCAGTTGTTTCTTTTTCCCCAACTGCCATATGTTGTATTTAAATTCAGTCCCTGAGCACTTTTCTTATTTGCCACCTTTGCTTTCTCCCTTATTATCATTCCCTATGTCCTCCAACAAGTCATTTTAGTTCCTCAGCACACAGAGAAATCAGACACAGGTGAGGTAGAAATATCCCGGGGCTGAGACAGCTCATGTCAGACCAGTCTGTGAGCAGTTCACTTCTCAAAAGATGTATGTCTCCAATTAAGGCAAACTGGACAAATGGGCCAGTAATGACCTCTTCATTTTCAAAGGGCAGCAAATAAAGACAGAGGAAGAACCCGTGATTAATGGGTCACTTTAAATTGGGACAAGCGGTGTACTGCCCTTTCTCTAAAAGGGAAACAATGTGGTCACTGCTGATATAGTCCAGACTATTAACCTTCAGGTCCTCATTGATGCTGCTCTCCTTTCATTTTCCACAACAAGAACAACAAGTACATTATAAAATATCATCAAGGTGAGGAAATGGTTGCATCTTGATTGCTTTGGGCCTTTCTTGTGGGGAAGGCTAATTTGCATAAGCAGCTGCTGCCAGAAAATTGTCCATTGGACTTTTCAGCTAACCACAAAGAGGCCTCTGGACCTGTCTTCTAGGGAAAGAGTCATAATTCGGTCCAGGTGTATTGAACCCACATATATGCCTACCTCCTTTCCTGTCAACCTTTTAGCCTGGCTGGAATGAATACTTTCTCCATTTTTTTCTATGCTTTCTGAGGACACAGTGCTGGGTTTAACTTTCTCGTAGAATGCTACCTGGCATGTGAATCCCAGCATAGAGATGCTGCGGGGTTTAGAATAAAAAAAAAAAAGGGAGTGGGGGAATAGAAGACAGTGTAGTTCTAGAAGAATCCTCTGAAGTCCTCCTTATGATCTCCTTGACAATGAGCTGGTAGTGAATATCTGTCAAAGAAAGTGACATTGGTGCCCTAACACAGTAGGGGTGGGGGAGGGGAGGAATCATAGTCACAGGTCAAGTGCATGTATATTCAATTATTTGCCTTTTCCTTGCTGTTTAACACACTAGAGGAAGTAGGTCATGATGGGATGTGGCAGAGGCAGGGGTGGGAGAGGAAAGAGAGCTACAGAGTGCCATCGAATTCCATTTAAGAAGTAAGGTACATGGGGCTGGGAGTTTGGCCTAGTGGTTGAAGTGCTTGCCTAGCATGCATGAAGACCCAGGTTCGATTCCTCGGTACCACATACATAGAAAAAAGCTGGAACTGGTGCTGAGGCACAAGTGGTAGAGCTCTAGCCTTGAGAAAAGTCCAAGGACAGTGCTCAGGCCCTGAGCTCAAGCCGAGGACTGGCAAAAAAACAAACAAACAAAGAAGTAAGGTACACAGCTGGGCCTTTGACTGGAAGAGGGAGAAGCCTGACGTTAAAATAAGATTGAAGCTGAGGAGTTAACTGATTTGGATTCTACTATGTAAAAGTTGGTTTGCCAAGTCTTTCCTAGTTGTACCTGAGTACTGTCCTTGAGCTTTCTCAAGACTAGCACTCTACCACTTGAGCCACACAGCACCACTTCCAGCTTTTTCTATGTATGTGGTACCAAGGAATCAAACCCGGCTCTTCCTGCATGCTAGGCAAGAACTCTACCACTAGGCCAAACTCCCAGCCCTATCCCATAGGCAGTTTTTAAATGGGAATTTCTCTCCATGATCAATTAAGCCATGTCTACTCCTGCTCAACATCTTCCATTGGGGTGACATCATGCTTATATGAAAGTCCAAAGTCTATTCTGTCTTTACAGGGCTGCTTCGGAGACTCTAATTCTGTTCCCTCTGTCTGTGCCTTTGCTTAGCCACTTTGGCCTCCTTTCTCTTCCCTGAATGTAACAAGCAAATTGTCATGTCACAGCTTTTGTTGTTCTCTCTTCTGGAAATGGTTCCCTAGAATTTGCATCTTTCTTCCCATTCATTTATCCACTCAGGTAGTGCATCTTTGGAGAAGCTACTCCTACTCACAATAGCAGTTCCCAAACTTCTCAGGAAGTTTTTTTTTTTTTCTTTCCATTTTTCCCATAGGCCTTCATTTGGGAAGTGTTAGCATTCTACTAAACATTAGCATTCATAACATGCCACTGTCTGTCTCTTCTGATAGTATCTAAGCTTCACAGGAGAAATAACTTTGTCTTTTGTTTATCCTAATATCTTGGACAAAGAAAGCACCAAGAAAGGTTTCAGAAATTTGTTGGATGGTTGCCTAAGATGTCACTCAAGGGGAATTATCATGAATTTAAGATTTAGAATAAAACTAAGTTTATTCTCCACTGAACACGGATTCCTTAATAAGATCAATATTACATGAGTTACATTTATTATTTGATGTAACATAGGTGGCGGTGTTTTAGCTTACCAATACTTAAAATGAATAACCTAATATATAAAACTTAGAGTCGGCTGGGAGTTTGGCCTAGGGGTAGAGTGCTTGCCTAGCATGCACGAAGACCCGGGTTCGATTCTTTGGTACCACATGCATAGTAAAAAGCTGGAAGTGGTGCTGAAGCTCAAGTGGTAGAGCTCTAGCCTTGAGAAAGTCCAAGGACAGGGCTCAGGCCCTGCGCTAAAACCCAAGACTGGCAAAAGAAAAAAAAAAACAAACCAAAAACCAAAAAACCTTAGAGTCAATTTCAAGACAAGGAGCAAAATTTTGGGAACTTGGTATGTATGGTAGATTTTAAAAAAAGATCATCAATTTTGCATATCTTCCTATTAAAAATGAGTACTTTTCCTATGTATTCAACCTAGATGTATGCATATAGGTTTCTTTATCCATTAAAAGATATTATTAGGGGGGAAAGGAGAATTGTTAGGGAGGTAAGTATGAAAAAGGGGTGGAGGATAGGAACTGATGGATCATACCTGCAATCCTAGCTATTCAAGAGGCTGAAATATAAGGACAATGGTTCAAAGCCAGCCCAGGCAGGAAAGGCCATGAGACTCTTACCTCCAGTTAACTACCTAAAAACCGCAAGTGGAGCTGTGGCTCAAAATGGTAGAATTCTAGCCTTGAGCAAAAAACAAAACAAACAAACAAACAACAAAAAAGGCAGGGACAGAATCCAAGTAATAGAGATTATGGGTCTTCTTTGTTCAAAAAGTCTCACTACTTTCCTTTTTCTTTCAAAAGGATTTGCTCTGTTTGCTTTAAACACTTTTCCTGCCTTTCAATTCTTTAATGGCTGGAGAAAATAAACCTCCCTCACTAGCTAGATGGATTAGTGGAAATACTGGATGGGGGCTTGCCCTTCCTTGCCTGTCAAAATAGAAACTCACTGCATGAAGAAACCATATGGAGATACCATGTCACTGTCATCTGAACGAAGCCAGACTATACATGTCTATACAGTTGCTTTGAGTGGGCTCAAGAGAGACAACAGAATGGCTCAGTTGATTTCAGCCCAAATTGAGTTAGATGTAAATATTTGAGTTAATTTTCTCAAATTACTAAATTTTGGTGTGTTTGTTACACAGCCAAACTGTGAGAGTAAGCTCTGGTGCATTATGTACTAGCTAATTCTGTTAAAGACATTTAAGGGGGAAAAAACTGTTAAGAGATAGATTGCAGCTACCAACACATATAAAGTACTGGGTTTGAACCTAGCTGTATTTCATTTCCTAGCCCTGTCACCCTGGCATAGGCCCAACTCAACACATCTTGAAGAATCCTGAACAGTGAACTATCAGCTTTTCCCGGAGATATTGTTTTTTACTTTCCAGTCTTCCAGAGAAACTTGATCTAGACTACTAGGATATGTCTCTTGGCTTCTTCACAGGCGGACAGGCAGAGATGTGAAGGAGACTGTGTGTGTAGGTGTGTGTGTGTGTGTGTGTGTGTGTGTGTGTTTGTTTTCCTCAGGGCTCAGCTAAAATCGCAGTGTTTTCTTTTAGCTGGAGTGGTCAGTGGGCCCTCATCCCTGGCTTGCATAAGGATGTTCAGTGGACAAACTTCCCTTGGTTTTCTTCCTGTCTTATATACCTCTTGGTCAAGAATGAACTTGGAGAATGAGCCTTTTGCATCTTCAACTGCCCCTGCCCCCCTTCCAGACAACACTATGTGTACTCATTCATTCATTCATCCCCCCATTTCCCTCCTTCCACTTCCCCAACACACACACACACACACACACACACAGACACACACACACACACACACACACACACACACACACACACACACACACACACACACACACACACACACAGTCAGACCCTTCCTTCCACTCTAGAGAGGTGGACTTGCTCAGGCGGCCGAGCATGCCCAGTTCGGCTGCGCGCATGGCCCCAGTTCCCAATGCGCAGGTACCACGTCTCCGGGTTTTGGTGGCAGCCGGCCGGGAGGAGGAGGAGGAGGAGGCCGAGGAGCCCCGCGGGGAAGGAAGCCTTTCTGGAGTCCTCCTTTAGCTTCTCCAGCTTAGGGTCTACACAAAGGGTGATGCTAACTCGACTGTCGGGCGGTTCGGGCCTTATCGTCCGAGTGATTTGGAGGTGCCCCGGGAGGGCGGTGGTAGGGGAGAGCTGGCACAGGGGAGTACCCCCAGAATCCTCGGGACTCAAGTTTGGGGTGTGTGTGTGTTGGGGGGGTGTTGTACATTTGAGGCCGCACTCCACAGAGGACTTTTTGGGTCCACTTCGAGAGTGGGGGGTATCCAGGAGTAGTACTTGCTCTGGGAAATAGTCGCACGGGTGAAATGAATAAAGCAGCCTTAGGAACAGTCTCGGCACCGTGCGCACGCCTTATTTATTTAAAATAAAAAGACATCAACAGAAAAGCCCTCGCGCGTTTCCCGGCCGGCGGAGCCGGGGCTCCAGTTTCGCCCGGCAGTCTTCACCCCCGCGGCTCTTCCTCCTCACCCCCCCCATCCCACCCCCGTGCGCCCACGGCCCTCGCGGCCCGCCCCCCCCTCCCCCCCGTCCTCCGGGACGCACCCCGAACTCAGGCACGTGCCCCGGGGGACTCCCCGGGGAGGACCCCTCCCCTCCCCCTCCGTCCTCCCCCTCCCCCCTTCCCCGGCACTCCCGGAGGGGCTGGCTCCTCCCGATGCCCCACCCACCGGCTTCCCAAGCGGTCCTCCACCCCTGCGGCGCCCCCTCCCCGCCCCGCGGGCTTCCAGCTCACCAGCTGCTGCCGGGCTCGGCCCCTGCCCACCCTCCCAGTCCTCCCCCCCCTCCACCCCAACCAAGCCCAGCCCGAGCGCACCGCACTGGGCATGCTCGGTAGCCTGGGCAGGTTGGGGCTGCGAGGCGACAGCTCGGGCTCTGGAGCCGGGAGGCGAGATAGAGGAGGGAGAGACTCTGGTTGGTGGCCGGGGGGAGAGGGAGGGAGGGCTGGGGAAGGAGGGAGCCGCGGGCCACAGGCGGGCGGCGGGGACGGGGTGGGGGGGGGTGGACGTGCTGAGCCCGGCGGCCGGGCGGGCGAGCTGGCGGTGCAGCGGGCGGGCGCTGCTCTGTGACTGCGCCGGGGAAGGACCGCGGAGACCCCCCCACCCCTCCGCCCTGCGCCTCATCTGCGGAGGTAAGGACCGCGCGCGGCGGGGAGGCGGGGAGGCCGGGGAGGGGGGCGGAGGCAGGCGGGAGGGCGGGACCGGGGTGCGCGGGGAGGGAAGGAGGAAGGGGGGGTTCGGCGAGGGCTCTGGATGGCGGGGAGGGGGTTAGTGGCGCCGGGAGCAGTAAGTGAGCCGCACCGCCAACAAGAGCTCACAGATCCGCGCGCGCACATACACACGCACACACACACACACACACACACACACACACACACACACACACACACACACACACTCGCGCACACGGGGTCTCTCCAAGGCTGGCTGAGGCGGCCGTGGTCGCCCCCTGGGCAGCTGCTCCTCCAAGCCAAGTGTGACAGGTAGGAAGAAGACATTCCCGGATCCCGCCCCGAGGTGACTCCCCGCCCGTCGTCCCTCCCCCCCCCGCCCCCCGGCTCACCCCGACCCGCCGTGAGGAGGGGGGGGTTGTTTGCTTTTGGAGGGTGCGTCCCGGACACGCGCGCGCGCGTACACACACACACACACACACACACACACACACACACCCGGATGCCCTGGTCGGGTTCCCGGGGTGCAGGTGCCCCGGGTGCCAGACGCCCCGCGCTCTCGCGCGCGCGCGCCAGAGAGCCAGGAGACTCCGCCGCCGTCCTCCCCCCCCCCCACTCCCCCTCACCCTGTCCTCCTCCATCCCCTTCCACATCCCTGCCTCTGTTTGCCTGGTGTCATCTCTTACTGGGGGTTTTCCTCAGGCTGCTCTTTCTGAGGTGGTCACCCTTCCTGGGGACTTGGAAGTAGCTTGGCTCCACGCGTGGGTCTGGTGATTTCGGTTGGGAGTAGTTGGCTTCGGGGGTTACGCGTGTGAATGTGCGTGCGCGTGGGTCCTCACCTCGCCTGGGGACGTTTTAGAAAGGATCGACCCTTTTCCACTTGGAATCACACCGATTGGCTCGGCACCCCTTGGGGTGGTGGGGGTGAGTGGGTGGTGGGGCAGTGCGGATAAACTGAAGAAGACTACGGATGTCTTATTTTCAGAATTTTAAAGTTGCTTATTTTCTTAGCCAGTTACGTGTCGTCTAGATAGTACTGTGTTTCCGAGTTTTAGACTTCATAGAGTGCAGAATCAAAGTATGAAAATATGGAATTCTCCAAGTTCCAAATGTCTCCCCAGCCCAGCGGCAACTTTATCTACAGCTATCCCACTATCATAAAACTAGTATTTTTTTTTGTCCCTGCCTATTATATTTCCACAACTAACGCATGCATTTAAGCGTTGACTCTAACTTCATGTAGACAAGCCCTGAAGTGATGCTAGCTATTATTGTGAAAGCAAAGTGTTTGAGATTTAATTGGGGGCAAAAAAAATATTCATAGAAGGTCGTCTTTTTTTTTTAAGGCATAGAAAATGTGAATACATAACGGGTCTATACATTTAGCAGTGTGTGGACATAGCTGTTGAAAGATCTTGTTGGTTTGTAATAATGTTACCTAAGCATGGGCAACTGTGTTAACAGCTCAAAATGGAATTGAACTTCCCCTTTAAAGAGAAACCAGATTCATAAAGGCAACATGACCAGGAAAAGCAACTGGTGACTTTAACCTAGGCCTTCTCCAAAAAGGTTAAGAAAGCCTTGAAGAACTGTTCTCTTCAGTAGGGAAATGGTGTGTGTGTGTGTGTGTGTGTGTGTGTGTGTGTGTGTGTGTGTTTAAAGTGTTAACTTTATCTTTTATTAAGATGTTGGTTTGACAACTATGTGATTGAAGTGAGAAAGAACCTACTGGCTTGTACTCTTCAAACTTCAGTGGCCTGAGTTCAGTGCCACTCAGAAGATCAAAAATGAATTGGAGCCAGGGTGGTGTAATCCCTATCTGTTATATAATCTAGTAGGTTGTTTTTCATATAACAGCCTTGCATATTTTTCGGCTAGTGTATTGATCTATTATGTCATATTTCTTTTGAAGTGGAGAAGTTTAATAAATGACTGCTGTCTTGGGAGAACACCTTTTATTTTTTAAAATATCAATTTTAAATGGAGCAGCATTTTATTAGCATTTTTATGCATATGAGACATTTACTTCTGGCACTAGCAACCCTTTGAATATATAACATAACCCTGTCTAAAGGCCCTACGAATTGGATTACTGTTTTCTGTCCAACTCTATCATTCTTCAGAACTTAAGTTTTGATTTTGCTTTGATAGTATCACCACCCAGCCCTGAATTAAATCTGAGGTGGAAATGCTATTCTGACGGTAACTGTCAAAACAGAATTTCAAGACTCCATTTGATCAGGGGTGCACATTTACATCTGTTGAAATAATTCTACCTTTATTGTACAAATGTACACCCACACAGAAGAGCTTTGTTCTCAAATACTCTTTGGGAAGTTTTATATTTGGATGCTTGAGAAAATGTGAGTGATGTGAAACTACTTACATTCCCCGGAATCTTGAGGTGCTATGTGTGAGTCTTAGGAAATGATGAAATATGGGGATTTAAAAAGTATTAAGGGCCAGGGGTCTGTGGCTCACTCCTGTAATCCTAGCTACTCATGAGGCTGAGATCTGAGGGTTGTGGTTTGAAGTTAGCCCAGGCAGGAAAGTCCCTGGGACTCTTATCTCCAATTAACCATCAAGAAGTCAGATGTGGAAATGTTGGCAACAGTGGTAGAGTGCTACCCTTGAGTGAAAAAGCTCAGGGACTGAATTCAAGCCTTAGTACCAGAATGTATACACACACACACACACACACACACACACACACACACACACACACACACTGTTAAGGCTTAACAAAAAGCTTTTTGCAGAAATGGATCTTAAAAATTGTCTCATTTCTGAAATATTGCATCCCCAGCAGACCAGCAGAGACCTGTCAGTCCTTCTGGTGCTGCTGTTTTGTCTTTTCCAAGAACATAAGCAGCTGCCTTTAAATTAGTATAGACTGCTGATTTTGGCAACAGAGGGCTGTTATATTCACAGTCTCCACAGAGCAGGTTATTTTCCTGGGATAGATTTGTCTAAGAGTTAAAATGATGACGTTTGTCTTGTACTCATTGGTACCAGTCCTGGAGGTGAAAATGGAGGTGAATTGAACTTTATTGCTGCTCCATTGTTGACTTCATCCTCCTTTCAGGAGGTAACTCATAAAAGACTGTGGAGACAGGGTATGAGTTTTCAGTCTCAGTTTTTTTTTTTCTTCTCTCAGATCTAACTGCAAACTCAATTATCAGACTTAAGGAGTGTTTTTGTTTTTTCAAACTATTACTTCTTTTAAAGTTAGTGGGTAGCTACCACATGTGCTTTTATTTTAAAGACTTTTAAACTTAAGACTTTATGTTAACATCTTTTGTTGAGAATACATGGTACCTTTCTGGATCAGAGCACATAGGGAACAGTGTCAGGCAGGAGAAGGATGATGATGAATTTCCCATGCTTCCTACAGTGTCAGTAAGAGGGAATTCAAATATTTTCAGAGAAAGGTAAATGTTCTTTGAAACTTGTCATTATTTAGTAAGATTGGGGACTAAGTTATTGACTTCGGTGCTCATTCCTAATATAAGGATGAAACAGTGTGTGTGTTAGCACGGGTGAGCCAGGTTTTTAAGAAACTCTCTTATCACAGTGAATTCCTGTAAGATCAAGAATTTCTGTTTGATATGCAGAATTAGGTCAAGGACTAATAGCGGTACTTTAATGAACACAGTTGCTATTTCATGTCCAGATTGAAATTCCTCAAGCAGTGAGTTCTACTTTATAATGTGAGCTTGTAGACACATTCTATGACTGTAGGCAACACCTATCCTTCTATAGATAAATAACTATAGCTTTGCAGCAGATGGATGTCAGCAGCGGTTGTCTAGTTTTGCTGTTGGTGTTTAAATGTTAACCTTGTTTGCAAGGATACTGTTTTAATTCTCAGGGCTATCTGGTCTACTTGTGTCTGCTTCTCTGTCCTACTCAGGAAAGGGACAGAATAACCTTGCTTAGTATGCTTGGCATTTGCTTTTCTGTTTAATGGTTTTTCTTCTGATAAAGCCTCACACTTTAAAGCAGAAATACTTTCTCAACTTGTAATATTATTTATCTAGTTTCACACTTGACTGATATAAAGGTTTTGCTTTATTTACAGTCTGTTGACTCCCTTACCACTCCCTCCCTTCCAATCACACATACAAAATATATAAATGTGCTTGCTTCTCCTGCAGTGAGTAGAGGTAAGCCAGGTACTAAATCTATTACTTGAGTGGATGAATGAGAGGTTGTATTGTCTTTGTTAGACTTAAGCCTGCTTTAAAAATAACCAACCTAGAATTAGTTTTATTTGCAAAGTTTACCTTTCACTCCATTGTAAGCATAACCTGCACAACCTCATTTTCTCAATGTCTACCTCGGTGCTCATGTGTTTGGGTGCTTTTTTTCTCAGTTGAAGGTATAACCCAAGATCCTAGAGGAGTACAAAGAAATATTACAGGCTGTTCAATTCTCATCAAGGAGATTATTATGTGCAGGGGCATGAATGGCCAGCTATTAAATTTTTTTTCCTGCATAAAACCAACTTTTTCTTTAAGGAATATAAACAGTTTAAAAGGGGGCCATAGTCAGGAGATTTTCCTCTGAACACTTTTCTCATCTAAAATCTTCAGTGAGAACATGCGTACCACATGACTACAAGATAATGTTATCTTCTTCCCAAGTCTGGGAGACTCCTTCACAGCTCTTTTCCCATGATCCTTTGGGGAATTCCCTCTTCAGCTACTGGAACACTTTTGGCCCAGGCAAATCATTGTTTTAGGATGTATTGCTCTTCTAAAGCACAGTTTCCCTCTTGAACAATTAAAGGATACTTTTGACTCCTTGGTGTGAATGAATCTAAGTAGCCATTTCCTTAGAAACTGGAAGAAATAAGTAACTCAAACCCATGATAAGCACCTCACATGTAGGAAAGACACCATAGATCATTCATTATGCATTTGACTTCCCCTTTCCTATATCAGGACAGGCATTCCTCACTTCAGACCCACCCCATAAAAGCTGGAGGATGCAGTTTAATGGGTTCAGGAGTGTGGCTGGTGGGTCTTTATTTGCCCTTGCTTCCAAGCGACAATTAGGGCAGGTCTTAGAGGCATTACTAGACCTTGACATTAAATGCGTTCAGAAGAAATAATTATTCCTGTGTGAGTTCAGTTTTAAAGATAGTATTGTGATCCACACATTTTAATATGATTTGTTCCTATTGTAAGTAACTATGTATTTAAAATATGCTCAAAGGTCTTTTGTAGCAAGGTTAGAAAGAGGGTGCAAGATCCACACAAGGTGGCACACATCAGCTTTAGAAATGGTTCCTGTAGGAGATGGTCAGTGGACATTTCCTCAGATGCTAATTGCATTCTGGGTTTGCTCTCATCAATGTAGAGCTTCTGAGACCTTCAGATCTTCAGACACTGACATTAGGGAGTTTGGACCAGCAATCCTAACCATGTGCTGTTCCAGCCATGTGACCTTGGGCATACCCTTTGAGTATCAATTACACCAAGTGTACAAAGAGGATAAAGATATAGGCTAAAGTGCCCTGGACTGCATGCTGAATGATCCAGGGTGCTGTAGTAAGTGGTGCTGCTGCAGGTGTTCCACCCTTCCTCCTACAAGTGCTGCTAGCATTCTCACTCATGCTGCTTATTTTCCTCCTTAAGGGCAAATGGCACCGATGTATACACACACACACACACACACACACACACACACACACACACACACACGCACGCACACCAGTTGGAGAAATTTCTTTCTTTTTTTTTTTTTCTTTTTCATTCTTTTTTAATCCAAAGAAAGATCTAGCAGCTCTCCATTGGCCGTTTGGAAATGCTGCCTGGTTCTTTGGGCTTGTCTCACTCTGGGACTTCATTTGGATAGAGGAGTCTAGCATTAGCTCATAATCTCCTAGGATGGAGATGTTATTTTCAAAGCATCTGTATCTCTTATGTAGGCTGTTTTTTTTTTTGGTGTGTGTGTGTTGGGGGGGTGGTGGTGGTGATGGTACTTTCCAAGGGATTTAAAAATCCAACTTTTTGTTGTTGTTGTTGTTTTCCTATGTAACTTAGGCTGGCTAGATACTCATGATCTTCCTGTGTCAGCTTCTTTAGTGCTGGAATTATAGACTTGAACCACCACACCCAGCCCAGTACCACAGCTCTATGTTATTTGCCATTCAGGTACAAGAGAAAGTTTTGTTTTGTTAATAAGGTTTTTGTTTTTTTTTTGAAAGTTGGGCAAAGTCACAACTAAGTTTCTGGCCTTGCAGCTAGCTGTGAGGACAGAACTGAACTGTAAGATGAGGAAAAGGTGAAAAGGTTGGTGTCATCATTTCATTGTAGAAGTTTCCCCTTTTGCACTTACATGGTGCCAACAGTCTGACAGGGACTAAGGCTAAGCCTTGGGATCCCAAACATTAATTCTAGCTTTCTCAGGGACCTGTGCTGTACTTGGCCAACCATCTGCTGGTTTCATTGGGTTTGTGATGAACTCCAATGCCACCAGGAGCCACCTAAGTAATTTGCACAAGAGCTGTTGACTGGGTGTTAGAGACCTTAAGGAGTCATGGGGTGTTAAGTCCCTTTTCTGTGGAGCAGCTTCAGGGCAGGAAAAGTCCGGTCAGATTTCCACAGGTGGGTCTTGGACTTAGGATGGCCAACAGTTAGGCATTTTCAAGAGAGGGATGAAATCTAGATTCATTTGGATATTCACCAAGGACAGTTTCAGACTCCTCAGTTACATCTCCTCATTTATATGTCTGGACATACTTGAAAATAAAAACATAGGTGCCAACTCTTGGTGTGGCCAAAGTAAACACATCTGGGAAATAAATTTAACACTACCTTCCCCCACCTACTCTCATTTTGAGGTTTTTGTCAAGGTTTGAATTCTCAGAAACATGGCATACTAGAGAACACCATTCCTACTGTTTGACATTGTTTTTAAGGTATTTATTGTTCAGTTGTAAATGTTGTTTATTTTGAGAGTGAAAGGATTTCAGCTTCTGAATTTTGGCTTAATTTTTTTCCCCTGCTCCATTTCCCCCAAGATGTTAGCAAAAATATACACCAAGTACAGAGATATAGGACATGTTTTTTTGTTTTATGGCCATCTTTTAATATATAAATACCCCAATGTAGAGATATGGGTGAATCCATTGATGGGGTCTTGGAGGTTCTCTGGCCTGCATCACTGACTTTAGTTCTAACCAGCCACAATGGTTCCCCCGTCATCCAGTAGTTGCTATATTTGTTCTGATTGAATAGAATGTTTCTGCAGGTTAGTGTTTCCAGGTGCAATCCACTTGAAAGCCCTCATTTTCCTTGACGCAGAGGTCATCCTGGAACAAGTGAAATCCTGTTCCCTATGAGACAGAATATTTTTTTTTTCTTCCTTCTCTACATCCTCCCCAGATACAACCATCAACAACAGTGGAGAGAGCACCTTTCTTTCCTCTTCTGTGTATGCGTTTACAGATAGCAGTACACATATGTTTTTCTTTTTTATTGTATAAACTGGGTCATTCTGGGTTTGCTTTCCTTTGATTTGCTCCTGTCCTTTAACTGGAGACTTTTGTCAGGGTCTTATATTTGTGATCTTTGTTCTTTTCTAACCTTGCATATAATTTGGTAGGCTGTCTTTACCACCTTTTGACCATTTTTCTGTTTTCACTATTGCAAACAGAAAGATGGAAGAGCTTTGTGCACATGCGTGAAAATTTCCTGTAGCTAAATTCCAAGAATTTATTTGGTCCTAAAAGTATGTACATTTTTAAATTTTGAGACAGAATTGTCCATTGTCTTAAAAAATGGAAGCGGGGGAGGGTCCCTGTGAAACTTTGTCTCCACATTAGGCAGCTCTGTCTTTGTCAAGCATGATCCATAATGGTTACACAGCTTTACTAACTCAGTCATATGTCAGTGACAATAGAATGTTCTTAAAATTCCTTCAGAAGATCATGCTTAATCAGAAAGAATTTGCTATTTCAAAGGCTAATGGAAAAGCCCTGCAATGCAGAGATATCTTGTAGAGTTAGAATTGAAGAGTTTCTGAACAGTTTAGTTAATTGTGAAATTCGATCTGTGTCCATAGGGGAACACCATATGCACCTTGGGATTTGTGAACAGGGTAGTATGGCCTTGTACAGGCCATATGGAACAGAGTATGATCTTCACTGGGACAGTTACATTTATTTCATAGCTGAAAATTTTGCTCAAGTGTAATACAGCCAGCCGGCTTCTTGTAACCATAGATTCTGAACTTGTGGGTTCAAGTAAACCACAGATTGAAAATACAGGGATAAAAATGGTGTCTTGTTGGGAATTTGGCTTAGTAGTAGAATGCTTGCCTAGTATGCTTAAAGACCTGGGTTCGATTCCTTGGTACCACATACATAGAAATAAGCTGGAAATGGTGCTGTGGCACAAGTGGTAGAGCTCTAGCCTTGAGAAAGTCCAAGACAGTGCTCAGGCCCTGAGTTCAAGCCCCAGGACTGGCTTGAAAAAAAATGGTGTCTTTACTGAATATGAACATATTCTTTGCTTCTTTATTTAATTTAATTTTATTGTTTTGTGGGTCATGGGGCTTGAACTCGGCCTGGGCACTGTCCTGAGCTCTTCAGCTTAAGGCTACTGCTCTACTCTTGAACCAAACCCCACTTCCCATTTTCTAGAGGTTAATTGGAGATGGGAGTTTCAGATCTTTTTGTGTCTGGGCTGGCTTTGAACCTTGATCTTCAGATCTCAGACTCCTGAGTACCTAGGATTACAGATGTGAGCCACTGGGGCCCAGTATTCTTTTCTTTTTCACTTATATTTCATGCTGTGCTGGCAATCAAACTCAAGGCAAAGTGCTTTACCATTGAGCTTCATCCTTTGCCTTAGTCATTTCCTTTATCATTATTCCCTAAGCTATATAATATAGGAACAGTTTACATTGCATTTAAATGTATTAGATGCTATAAGTAATATAGAGATGATTTAAAGGATACAGAAGGATGTAAATAGGTTACAGGTCATATACAAACACTTCCATTTTATATAAGTGACTTGTGTATCTCTGAGGGGTTCTGGAATTAAACCCTTGTGAGTATTAAGGAATGACTATACTTAATTAAGAATCTGTTTTACCTTCTACTTAGAGAATTAGAAAATTCCAAGATAATGCTGTCTTACCATATGTCTTTATTAATTGATAACCTGGAGTTAATTTCCATGATATTAAAAGTAATATGTAGACAAATAACTCTGTAAGTTAGAAACTACATAATTATTTTCATTTAGAGAAAGATTTGGAAAAATCTACAAAATCTAGGTCACTGATTTTTCACCCTCATTCAGAAGTGACATAATTGTTATCAATAATGTAAATTCAATTATTGGTTACATTTGAGAATTTTATGATGTCTTTGGCAAGCACTAGAATAACTAGTAAATCACAGTATCAGGCTTAGTAAATTCTGCTGTGGATAAATGGCAGGAAAATGAAATCTTGTTTCTGTCTCCCACGGATGGGTATGGTTCTTTCACTGGTTCTATTTCTCCAGCTATCCATCTTAAAAAAAAATTCTGGTTAGGTTGGCAGTGACATCCACATTCTGATTGTATGCCTTCTGCATGTTTATTTTTGCAGCACACTGCCAATTGTAGAAATATGGTAGAATTCAGTCATATTTCCTTGGCATCAAAACCTTGCATATTCAAGGAAAGTCTGTGCTGGGTTTTGCTAATGGAAATGCTATATCGTGTTTCACAGTTTACAGACAATATCCTTAGATAATATCTATGTAAGCTCAATAAATAGTACCACCTGTTAGTCCATTTTTTCTTCTTTCCTCCCTTCCTCCCTCTCTCCCTCCCTCTCTCCCTCCCCTTCCTTCCCTTCTTCCCTCCACTCCATCCCTCCCCCTCCCTTCCTTTCTCCTTCCCTCCTCCCTCTCTCCCCCTCCCTCCCACTCCTTTCTTTCTTTCTTTCTTTCTTTCTTTCTTTCTTTCTTTCTTTCTTTCTTTCTTTCTTTCTGTACTTGGGATTGAATTTAGGACTTTGCACTTGCTAGGCAGGAACTGTACTACTTCACCCACACATTCAGCTCCTTTTTCTATTGGTTATTTTCAAGGTAGGGTTTTACATTTTATTCTCATACTATCTTGAGCTGAATCCTTCTGTGTGCTTCCTTGTGTCTCTGGGGATGACATGCACACTCAGCTTTCCCCATAATTCAGATAACAGTGTGAACCACCAAGCCTAGTCATTGGCTAGATAGACTTTCATAGATGCTGTTACACACACACACACACACACACACACACACACACACACACAGTCGTACTGGGAATTGAACTCAGGATGTCATATTTGCTAGGTTAGTGCTCTGCCACTTGAGCCATGCTTCTTGCCCTGCTTTTTCTCTGAATGGAGCTTCAAGGACATTTCTGCTGAGGTGGCTTCAAACTATGATTTTCCAGCTCTCAGTCTTCTGATTAACCAGAATTACATGGTTGAGCCACTCTACTGGGTCCGGTGACTCTAATCCTCTGTCTTCAAGGTTTTTCTAGGGACCAGAGAGCATGTGAACATCAATTTCTTTGAGGGGAACTCAGAAAAGGAACTCCTCTCTGATCATTTAAATAATATATATTGAAATGAACTTCATGAAGGAGGAATTAGAGCTTTCTTTTGCTCTCTTGTATTTGTTTTCTTTTCCTTTCGTTTTTTTGCTTTCTGTCTTTGGGAGAGCAAAGAAGGGCATACAGAAATGGAGGGACAACTTTGGTTAATCTCATATTGTTACTATATTTGACTTTGTTACCCGGTATATTGTATATACGTTTGTTTATTTATTTGAAATAGGAAAGGGAAGGTGGGAAAACAAGATGATTAGGAGGGGTTGGGGGAGGGAAATGGGGACAAAAACATCAATGTGTGAGCAATAAGGCAACTTCTATTTGGAGAATTAAACTGTAACCCCTCTATATGTTACAATAAAAAAAAAACAAATGGAAGGACAAAAGGTGAAAAATTGCTGCAATGGTACTGCAATGAACACACATTTCAATACAATGATGCTGTGTTGAAAATGAACCATATAATTTGTGGGGCGGGGGAGGGAAAAACTGGGGAGAGAGGGAAGCAGTAACATTGTCCAAAAAGAAGTATATTCCTTACTTGACTTATGTAACTGTGACTCCTCTGAACATCACCTTTATAATAACAATAAAATCCTAAAAGAAAAGAAAAGGTCCTGGGGAAAAAGGTTGGTGAATGGATCTGGAGAAGCAAGTGGCAGTCCTTACCTACCTGCTTTCCTGGAACAAGGTGGACGTAAGTGAAAGGTTAGATCAAGGTTGAAATTCTGTGGTCTGATTTTGTGGACAAATAAGCTGCAACTGCGATAATCACAGTGAAAGTTGGGAATGTTCCATGCCTCATGTATCAGTAAGGCTTTTGATGGGTTCGAGGGTAATTTTTAATCAGTTTTAGCAATTGATTTTAGACCTGGGCATGAGTAATTCATACATCTAGCTAAATTATTCAGAGGATAGACATTTGGATCATTGTGGTTTGAAACTCATCTGGACAGAAATGTTTGTGGCACACCACCTCCAAAATAATCACAAAAAGCAATGCTGGAGACATGTCTCAAGTGGTAGGTCACCAGCCTAGCAAGCCATCCTTGTAAGGCAGAGTCACCGAGTTCAAACCCTACTGCCAGCCAAAAAGAAAAAAAAAATGTGTATTCACATACATACACACATATAACTAAATTAATAAAAAAATTGTTTTTAATGTCACTTGGAATGCTTATTCTTCTTGGGGTGTCTAGAGTGAGAAGTCTTATGTATTGTATGTGATGAACCAAAACTGTAGACTTAGAACTAGAAGGGATTCATAAAGTCTGATGACATAGAATTAGATACCTAAGAAATAATTTCTTTGCTTTTAATATTTTATGAAAATATTTTATCTAAAATGTCAGGTACCTGGGGGAAGAGACTAGAATGAAATTAAGGTTATTAACAGTAATTTTCTTTCATAGAAGTCAATTTAACTGAATCATTAGCATCACTAAGTAGAAATGAACAAGCTGTATTTTCCCATTTGTTCAGGGTGGCAGTAAAAAGTCAGAGACACTGGGCTCATGTATTCCCCTGTTTTCCTGCTCCTTTTGTTTGAAAAGGTGACAGCTTCTCTGTTTGGTTTGTGTATTTGTCCTGTGAGAACAAGTGAAACTTGATTAGAATCATGAAACCACACTGCTGCATGGAATTCATCTCTCTCTTACATCCAGATTCTATGGTAAAAGGAAACAAGGCACTAGCGGTTAGCAGAATGGGTGACTGGGTAAATCAGTGATACCATCTTATCTAAAAGAATCATACTGCATTAATTCATTTTTGCCATGACTTTCATCGTCTTTGAAGTCCTTCAGTCCAAGAACTTGATTGCCCTTTACACACACACAATTATTTTTATATATTAGGGCAGAGCTTTGTGAGTATGTTTCCAGCACCCTGGAATACCACTCTTCTCTATGTTGCTCTCCATTCTCTAGTTAGTTTGTTAATCCTTCTGTGACAGATAATACACTGACTTCTATCATTCTTACAAAGTAATTGACTGAAGAGCTTCTTATCCATGACTTCTGTTTGAGCTCCAGACCCATCTCATCTGGTGACCATGTGGACCTTGAAGTTCCCTGGATGCCTTCAAGTCCAAGTATCCAAAACATGAGCCTTCAACTTCATCCCAGATATATGTATCTTATTCTGGCTTCTACAGTTTCTTTTTCTTTTTCTTTTTTTTGCAAGTCCTGGGCCTTGAACTCAGGGCCTGAGCACTGTCCTTAGGCTTTCTCAAGGCTAGAGCTCTACCACTGGAGCCACAGCACAATTTCCAGCCTTTTTCTATATATGTGGTATCAAGGAATCGAACCCGGGTCTTCGTGCATGCTAGGCAAGCACTCTTACCACTGGGACAAATTCCAGGCCCCACAGTTTCATTTTTATCTCTCATTGCTACCTACTTTTCTCTAGCCAGTCCTATTGTGGTTGCCTAAATTTATGCCTTTGTTGTTTCATGTCTTGATTGTTCCAAGAATTTTCAATCCTTACCACCATTCATTCGCCCATCGTGTGTTCTACTGGCTTTAGGGACCATCAGTTACTTTTCATAGTGATGAAGTTGCCACTCATGTTCTTTATTTATTGGAGGAGTCAGACACCTAAATAGATACTTTTTATCTTTGCCCCTTGACTCCATTCTCCTCACTCAGCTGAAGTAATTTAAGAAAACAAATCTTATTATATAGCATTTTGTTTGAAATGCTTCAACAGCTTCCTGTTACTTTGGAGATTGATTTCTAGTTCCCTAATTTGCCAAAAACAAACCATTCATGATCTGATCTTGATCTCTGCTGTGATGCTTTAACTCCTCCCTTTGTCTCTCCTGCACTCAGACTTATTTGGAAAAAAAAAAAAAAAGATGTAATAGACCATACTGCATACTGACTTTGCTTACTTTCTATTCTATTCCCTAATTTAACTGACTGAATTCTATTGAATTCTTCCCAGACCCTGCACAGTGTCCATCTTCCCTGCAAAGCCATCCTTGGTTTCAACCTCAGCCCAGATCAGTGCCTCATCTCTGATTTCTTATTGGGTGTGTTGCAAATTGTAGCCACTGGCATAACTCATGAAGAATGGAAAAAAACATGGTTAGTGCAAGACTATCACACCGACTCTGAAATGAATGAATATCTGAACACCATTATTGAAAATTCCACAGAATATAAAAATTAGAAAAGCAATGGATGTTCAAGCCAAAGAAACAGCATAATTAACAAAAATGAAATCATCTACAGACTTATTGAAGAGGAAAAGAGTATTCTATGATTATTTATACTGGTCCCTGAAAAGTAGCAGAATGATCAATTTGAGGAGATGATCAGTAATTTGAAAATTCTGTATTCATTATTTCTGCTAACAGAACCCCTGGCATTGTAATATATTAGTAATCTACATCTAGAGTAGATATTTCCCTGGAGATAATTTGTCATTTATTCTTGGTAGACACACACAACACACACACACACACACACCTTTTTTGTTTCCCCATATAATCGAGTTTCATTTTAAACAGATCATGCTTATCCTTTTTTTTTAAATAGTGTAATATAGCATTGAATGAGAAACAGTTTTTATGTTTTTATTTCAAACTTGGTTAGAATTTTAGGGGGAAAATTATTTGATATGACTGTTTTATTAAGTGAGGCACTTGGTAATTTATGATACTTTGTATTTATTTTCAAAGTGACCTGAGACATATGAGTTGCCAACTAGAGAAAGCTATTAATTAATTAAAGGGAAATAGTCTGCTGAATGCTGTTTGTGAAAGAGCATGTTTTATAGTTACAAATCAGGAGGGAGCATTTTGCTTTTAATGGTTTGAATTTTGTGAAAATGCCTTTCACCATCACAACCAACCCCCCTCTCCTAAGCTTAAAGCTTTACTAATATCAGAGATGCCTCATCTTCACAACTGGCATTTTTGTGATTTAACACATTTCTCTTTTTGCTTTGTGTTGAAAATGTGCTGGCTGAGTATGTTAATTATTAAATGTATCATTATACAAGAGGATTAAAATTTAGTTTTAGTTTTGTTTTTTTTTTTGCAGTTGTTAAGAAAATACTTCATGATAACATTTGGAAACACAGAAAAATTTTCCTTTTATTTAAATCCTTTTGGAGCCTGCTAGGTCCACTGAGAATCATAAGCCTGGCCTCATTCTGTCCATTTTTCATTCCCTTTGAAAGAGTTTCAAAGTAACTGGTTAAAGTTCTTCTCCATCTGTCATTAGTAATATATAGGGGATTTCTCCTGCAGATACCAGAGGGCAAGAAAGAAAATGAAACGAGTAGATGATTTGGGTATTAATTCATATCCTGGAGGCGACTCTACCAGAACCAGGCTCTTCTCCTCTGTCTAGTTACATGTTAATTTCTATTTTATAAGCAGCACACACTGACAGGTTTTCCATAAAGCTTGTTAACCAGGGGATCTTGCTTCTTGATCAGGAGCAGCAGATGTCTTTTGACAAACCTTCTGGAAATGTTTCGCTTTGTACTGAATTGAGGTGCTCTGAGGTTTGTTGGAGAGGGGACAACATTAATTAACTGGGGAGGAAGGAATACTTTACTTTTCACCAGGGTTTCTGCCCATCTCTTAGTATAGGTGAGAACATTTTTTTTTTTTTCTTGCAGGATGTCAGCAACACATTTACTTACTATCAATACCTCTTACCTTCACTGAATATGGTGAGACTTTCAGAATGTCAGTCTCTCTCTGGTTTCTCCCTGTCTATCTTTCTCTGTCTCTCTGTGTCTGTGTCTGTGTCTGTGTGTCTGTGTGTCTGTGTGTCTGTGTGTGTGTGTGTCTGTCTGTCTGTCTGTCTGTCTGTCTCTCTCTCTCTCTCTCTCTCTCTCTCTCTCTCTCTCTCTCTCTCTCTCTCTCTCTCTCTCTCTCACACACACACACACACACACACACACACACGCACCAGAGACTCAGAATCTACAGCAGGTACATGGGTCAAACTATAGAGGATATGTGAGAGAGGAGCTATGCTGATGAAATGGAGGAGTTAATTCTTTTAAAAAAAATTATTGTCAAGGTGATGTACAGAGGGGTTACAGTTACATATGTAAGGTACTGAGTACATTTCTTGTTGAACCTCCTCCCTAGTTTTTCTCTTACTTTTCTGTCCCCCAAGACTCCCACCCACAAGTTGTAAAGTTCATTTCCAACATATTGTATTGTGACTATCACTGTTGGCATTGGTTTACCGTTTGTCCTCTGTCTCACCATTTTGTTGCTCCCCTTACTTCCCCAAATCGGATAAATGTATATACAAGACGCAGGGTATAAAAATCAAATATAGTCACAACAGGGGATAAACCAAAGGAGAAAAAAATGAAAGCCAAAAGAAATAAATCATGCAGTACATTAAAAACAAGAACAACAAAGAAAAAACATTTTGTTTCCATTATCTTAGAGTTCATTTCTATTAACATCATCTTATATTGTCATATGTACATAGCTATTAAGCTATTGTAATCCTTTTCTAGGACTATCCTAGACATATTCTAATTATTACAAATGAGGGAAACCATGGAGTCTAAGTTTCTTTGGGTCTGGCTTACTTCACTTAATGTGCTCTTCTTCCCCAAGTCTTTCCATTTTCTTACAAATGGGGGATGTCATTCTTTCTGATGGGAGCATGAATAGGAGTTAATTCTTTGATACGTCTCATATTTGCAAGATGGCTTTGCCATATTTTACAATATTGTGATTTCCCCAAATACTTCAAGCTAAAAATTTCCATAGTCCTTTGGACATAGGCAATGTGCCTGGGTTTTAGAATGTACCATGTTTTATTCTTTCAACAATTCTGTAGGATAGATGTCATGACCTAGCTTATTACATTTGATATTAAGAAAACAAACTAATTAATGTATTTATTGACGTTCACATGGTTGATTAGAGATACACATAGCACTTTAGAATAAAATTGACCTGAATGTATACCACTCTGTTTGCAGTTGTTTATGTACAGAGGAAAGGCTGTGTGAGGACACAGTGAGATGGTTGCAGTCTTTCAGTCCAGGAGCAAGGTCTTATTCAGTAGGAGCCAAGCCTGCTGACACCTTTGTCCTGGACTTCCACAACTGTGAGAAAATTAGTTTTCTGATGCTTAGGTAATCCAGTCTACTGTATTTTGTTATGTCAGTCTCAGAAAACTTTTTTAAAAAACATGTGCCTGAAATAATCCTATTGAAATAGAAACCAAAAACCAATATATGACCAAACAAAATAATATAATTTGTTAGTTCAGTTGTTTCTTTTTGAATGAATTTTACAAATGCTGTTACTAGGGTACTCATGAATCTGCCTTTTCTGTTTAGATGTGTGTGTGTGTTTGTGTGTACATGTATGTATATATGTCCACAATCACATATCCATGCTGAAGCTCCCTCAGGCCTAATTTTCATTTCTCATTATCCTTGTACAATCTTTGATACGAAGCAGGCATTTTATATTTGCTTGTTAATAATTTATTTAAAGGGATGTGTTGGCAATTTAGGAAAACAGAATGGGCAAGCTAGACTAATGGTATTATAATATAAAATGTGGATGCTCTTATCAATTCCAGATAATAACTTTTATATTTGAAAATACATTTCCAATTTCAAAAGGTGATTTTGTTTCAAGCTGTCTTAGATGGCAGAGTGTTTATTTGTTTTCACTGAGCTTTTACACGACTTTTCATAGGCAGAGATGAGATAAATGGCATATTTCTTCTAGTCTGTTTTTGTCTATTTTTCTTATCTGAGTTTCACATACTTTAATGAATTTAAAAATTAAAGCATTTCATGCACCTGAGCTTAACTCTTTTTACATGATTAGCAACCTGAATTATTGTCTACTTTATAATTTGGTAGATAACATTTAGTTTCTGTATTTCTCTGGGATAGTTTCCTCAAACAAAATTAAAGTTATGCTGGCTTTTGATTCTTAGTATTTTAACAATAGTATGAAAATAATTTAGTTTTCTTTAGTTTATTGAAACTTTCTTTTTGTAAATTACTGCTAGAGAAGTGAAACACTGGAAGTTATAAAATAGGAAATATAACTGTTAAAGGGTTATATTTATTACATATTTGTTGTATACAAAGACATCTTTCTAGAAAGCATTGTATGGCATACTTTAAATAAGAAAGAAATACAATAACTTTCCTTTTTCATAATATTACTATTCAAGTAAGACTCTCCGAAGCGATGATATTATTTTGTTAGTTAAATCATGCAGAAATTTCACTATTTAAGTATATGTTTTCTTTAAAATACTTTACCCAGTGAACAAGACAGAACTGTGGCATAGAATGGGATCAGGGTTATAAGTTGTTTACTTTCCTTTGTTTTGTCTAGTTTCCTCTGTGTCTATGTGTAAAATTTTAGTGTTTCACCTGAGTCTATGTGATCATGTGACTGTATTTGAATGCATTGATTATGAACTGTATGGCTTTTTCAAAATGCAACAACTCATTCTCTCTCTCTCTCTCTCTCTCTCTCTCTCTCTCTCTCTCTCTCTCTGTCTCCTGTGTGTGTATCAGTCCTAGGAATTTGAACTCAGGGCCGGGGTACTATGTGTGAGAACATTTTTTACCCTGTATCTTTAAGCTTTATCACTCTTATCAAGCACACACTGCAAAGCATATTATCAATGGTGCATCTTATGTGAGAGCTTTTCTTACTTGAGGCTGGTGCTCTACCACTTGAGCGACAGCTTTACTTCCAGCTACCCTTTTTTTTTTTTAAGTAGATTATTAGAGATCAGAGTCTTACGGACTTTCCTGCTCTGGCTGGCGTTGAACTTTGATCCTCAGATCTCAGCCTCCTGAGTTGCTAAGATTACATGCATGATCCACTGATGCCCAGTCTCATTCTCAATTTTAAAACTTAATTTGTATAGTAGCCAGCATATAGTAGACTCTTTGATATGTCCTATTATTACTATGTAAGATGAGGACACTGGTTATATGCTGTTCTGCTACTTCTTTTCCCTGTATCATTTTTTTAACATCCTATTTTGGATTTGTATGCATTCTGCTGTTTCTAAATTTGATATCTAAGCAATGCATTTTTTAGCATTAATTATCAAGTTTTGTCTTAGTCTTAAATTTCATGTGGTTACGTAAGGCAGCATAAACAGGCACTATCTTGCCGACAGACATAACATCTACTTTCCCAGGTCGAAAGTATAGTGATACTGACTGTAACCTTGACATCTGGAATAGTTGAATAGATTTTTGAAAAGATAGAACTCAGTATGGTTGAAATACCTTTTCTTATAACATCTTCAATTGCATAATAAAATAATCCAGAACATAATTATGGTTCATAAACATTTTTTTTGGCAGTTTGTCTTAGATGAGAGAGATTTTCCACACTCAGAATAGTTTATTGTCTGAAGAATCTTCTACCTTGTGGATAGTGGGGCGTGTGGTCCCGAGAACATGATATTTGAACCACAAAATGAGGAGTGGCTTTCTTTCTTTTTCTTTTGAGCAGAATGTTATGATTAAAATTTTAAAAATGTGTCCATTGCATGACTCACTTTGGAACATAAGAAGTGATAGCAATTAAATTTTCGTTGAAATTCCCACCCTGCTGTCACTGCTCATTTTGATCTCACAAGTTTATGGAGAGGGAAAGATATAACTGTAAAATGTGGCATACACACACACACACACACACACACACGCACACACATACACACACACCTCCTCCTCCCGACCCCCAAACTCATTTATCTTTGTACCATTTCTCTCTTTCCCTGTGGCTTTCGCTTCCATGGCTTGTGTTGCCTGGCTACTGAGTTGATGGGTTTCACCAAATAGAATGGTTTGCTGAACCAAGCTCAGAGTAGAGGTGCTGGTAAGGGTTTTGTTTTTGGTTTTTTGGCTTTGCTTCTGAGAACCTGAAAAGGAGAGTGTGAGGAGAAATGTGTAGCTAACTGGCCTTTGTACTGTTCCATGACCACCTCACCAGAGTTTCCTTGTATTTTAAGTGAAGGACTTGCACTAGCTTTTTATTTCAAGTCTACTTTATCATCACTAAGTTCCTTTTCTTCTCTTGTAATGTTCTATGTTAAAGTCTGTTTTGTCTTTTCTTTTGTACCTGTTCTGGGTCTTGACTTAGGCCTTAGGTACTGTTACTGAGCCTTTTTTTTTTTTTTTTTTGCCAAGGCTACTGTTGTACCACTTGAGTCAAAGCTTTAATTCTAGCTTTTTAGTGGTTAATTGGAGACTCTCACAGACTCCTGCTCAAGCTGGCTTTGAACCACCATCCTCAGAGCTCAGCTTCCTGAATAGCTAGGATTACAGGTGTGAGCCACTGGTGCCTGACTTATTTTGTATTTTTATTGGTATAGGTAACTGAAGTTTTATTTGCTCACTGTTTGACTGGTTTATTTTATTTTTCACTGTTCAACCTGCATTAAAATGTGTCTTAGTATAGTGTGTAGTTGAGTTTTGCTGTTTGTGTTTTATTAAATCCATTCTGATAAGCTTTGCCATTTAAATGGAGTGCTTATTCCCTATCCATAAAGTCATTCTTGCTTTGGTTACATTCTTGATTTAAAGTTGATGAGGCATATTAAATTTGTACTTTGATTTTAATGTCTTCTCAGTTTTCTTCCTGACTTGTCTTTATGAGTGAAAAATATTGTACATGTTAGTGCAACTGGTATTTTGAACCAGCCACATTTAGTAAAACAGAAACAGAAAATGCTGTTTTTTCTTTTATTGCTTCTATGTTAGATAATAATTGTGGCACATTCTGTGATTTTTGAGTCATTTTAAGTTATTGGAATGGCAGTTTTCAAAATAGGACAATATGGTTTCTGCCCCTTTCAGTCCTGATACCTGATCCTGGGCTTGGTGATCAACAGGGAGGAAGAAGGGTAGTTTTACTCTACACCTTGTACCCTCCTCTCACTGACCTAGCCCTGCCCTTCCAGAGATGGTAAGAGAGGTAGAAAAGGAGCTGAGACAGCTGCACTTAGCAGGTCCCTCCCTCCCTCCCTTCTTCCCTCCCTTCTTCCCTCCCTCTCTCCCTTCCTTCCTTCCTTCCTTCCTTCCTTCCTTCCTTCCTTCCTTCCTTCCTTCCTTCCTTCCTTCCTTCCTTCATTTCTTTTTTCTTTTTCTTTCTCTTTCTGTCTCTCTTTCTCTCCCCTCCCTCTCTCCCTCCCTCCCTCCCTCCCTCCCTTCCTTCCTTCCTTTCTCTCTTTTTCTTTTTCCTTCTTTCCAGTCCTGGGTCTTGAACTCAGGATCTAGGGTTTGTCCCTGACCCTTGTTTTGCTAAAGATTGTCACTCTACCATTTGAGCCACAGAGCCCCTTCTGGCTTTTTTTTTTTGAGTAGTTTATTGGATATGAGAATCTCAAGGACTTTCCTGCCCAGGCTGGCTTTGAACTGCGATCTTCAGATCTCAACCTCCTTAGTAGCTAGGATATGGATGTGTCCCCCTGGTACCTGGTCATGGCTGTTTTTCTTATGCACATTGGCAGGATCCATTGACCCCATGACATTATGTGATATGGGCCATCTTTGGATGACTCTTCATGCTCTTGGCCTCCTGTCCTCTTGTGTTACACCACTGGAGTGTGCCTGTATCTTTGCCCAGAAGGCCCACTGGGTGGTACCCTTAAAAGATCTTTCAGGCCTGACTACCTCCCGGTGTATTCCCATGGCCCATAGGAAAACTCACATTTTAGTGCCACCAGACTTTTGAAGTACTTGTGTCTTTCCAATTTTTCCTAAGCCTTTAAAAAAAAAATATATATCTTGTTCAGTTTTCACAAGTAGCACCAGCTAGGCTTTTGGCTCCACCTTTACCCCTTTCCCACTGAGTGGGTTAGGAGTTTCTGCTTGGAGGAAGATATTCAGTCAGGGAGTAGAATATCAGTCCCCATTGTCGTAGTTGTACCCAATTTATGAGTGTTGTTCTGGGTAGTTGATTTAATTCTTGGAGAGGACTTGGAAAGAAAAAATTATCAAATTTTCTTTAACATTCATCTCCTGCAATGCAGATTCTTCTTGTGCATTGATCTCTTGGTGAATGATCTCTCATCCGGTCTGGTCATGTTGTAACAAGTTCTGGAAATATATGAAGGGAGATCTTCTAGCTCAGTGCTCAACACTCCAATTCAGAATTCTCATTCTACCCTACTTTTAAAAGAATTGAGAGGGGCTGGAAATTTGGCCTAGTGGTAGAGTGCTTGCTTACCAAGCACAAAGACCCAGGTTCGATTCCTCGGTACTACACACATAGAAAAAAGCCAGAAGTGGTGCTGTGGTTCAAGTGGTAGAGTGCTAGCCTTAAGAAAACTTAAGGACAGTGCTCAGGCCCTGAGCCCAAGTCCAGGATTGGCAAAAAAAAAAAAAATAATTGAGATATTATTAGGTCCACATCACAGTGGCGCAGATAAGTTCAGCTACACTTGTATTTTGTGAGCTTCCACCCTCTTAATTTTCTCCCTTCAAGATAAAGATAAACACTCAATAAAAAAATGTTTAATGAATAGATTCATGGATGTTGTTGGATTTTGCTCTTAGGGGGAGAGAAAGGTGACCAATATACTGAGAAGAATGAGTTTTCTAATCTGTCACATTCTTTACCAATTTGATTAAAGAATAGATCATAGCTGTGGAAAAAATAGCTTAAAGCTATTGTTAGTATAATCAAACTAGTTGGTCAGGTTGGTTAAGGTACATAAAACTTAAAACTGGATTGGCAGGCATCTCTGCTAGAAATCTCTGAACAGTGCTGAGCATATTTACATTTATATATTTTATATGTACCATATGAACTTCCTTTGCTGTTAGACTGTGTATCTAACTGTATGTATGCATAAGTTTATATGTTGAATATATACATATGTCTGCATATCTGTAGACATAAATATATGTTTTTTAGTCCCCATATGACTGTCAGTGATGATGAGATTAATAAAACATAAATATATTTTAGTAGCTGGCAAAGAGTAAGTAGCAATAGTAAAGGAGCTTAGGACAAAAGCAGGTATTTTTCTATATTTTTTGTAGCATATGTAGAAGTATCTGACAGTTTATTAGTTAATTTTGAATTAAAGTGATTTTTCTACCAGAATCTGATGTATAATAAAATGAGAGTATGAAAAGAAGTAACTTCAAAGTTAATTAGTTTTGACTGGAGTTAATTATCAAAATGTTTTAAAAACATCGATTAGCATGTATTACTTATTATATAATACAGCTTTAAATGAATGAAAAAGATAAAATTCAGTAGATTCTTAAAAATCTTAAAATTCTTTAGGATTCTTAAAATAACTTGGAGCCTATAAAAAGTATTATACAATCATTATAAAAATCTTGAATAACTGAAAAGCATAGAGAGGAAAAAAGTGCCCTTAGTCTAATCATAATAAATAATTACTTTAGGCAACTAAGAATACTTTTTGATGTAAAACAACTAACTACCCACCCCCCAAAAAACAACAACAACAACAACCAAACTCTGGTCTTTTCTGGTAAAATTTATTTTAATCTATATATACTTTGCTCATCTTTTTTCTTTTAAGAATTAATAGAAATTCCTTTTGTCTAGACTAAGCGGGTAGGAAGCTGTACCAAGATTGTGTACAATATAATCAAGAAGCTGCTAAATATAACTCCTGAAAGTTTATTTGTAGACTACATTTTTGAGTCTTAGTCTGTTGTTAAGAATCACTTTAAAATGCAGAAAATGAAGGAAGGAAAGATGGTTGATATATACAAAGGAGTAATTTTAACACTTGAGCCTGTTTTTTTTCCCTTCCAGCCCTGAGATGGTGGCAATTAATTTCATGTGGACCTCAATATCTTATTTTGTAAATGGGGCAGTGTCTTTCTGATGTGGGGTCAAATGCAAGGGGGACTATAAATGCTTTGGCCTATTTTTCAGGGTATACTTTAAGCAAGGTAAGCATGCTAAAGGAGTCCTAATTTGCTAGAAAGCTTGGAGATTTGAGTTAGAGATTTGAGAAGAGTTTTCGTTTTCTTTTAGACTGTGTATATCTGTGTGTATATTAAAGTATCTTTCTCCCCTTCTTTCCTGTTAAATGTGTCCTTTAAAACAATTGGCCTTTGGAAAAGAAGGAAAGTATTGAAATAGAACTTTGTAGAAGAAAATGGTCAGTGCTAATACAATGTTGACAATCCTATTTCCTTTTAGTATTATGGCATATTATTTAAATGAGTTCATCAGAAAAAGAATATTTTTATATCTTTCTAAAGAGAATTCAGTCATTATTTGGAAAAGCATTGATGTCCTATGGTAATTCATTCTTTTTTTTTTTTTTTTTTTTGCCAGTTTTGGGCCTTGAACTCAGGGCCTGCACACTGTCCTTGGGCTTTCTGAAGGCCAGAGCTCTACCACTTGAGCCGTAGGACCACTTCTGTTTTTTTTTTGTTTTGTTTTTTTTCTCCATGTATATGGTACTGAGAAATCAAACCCGGGTCTTTGTGTATGCTAGGCAAGCATTCTACCACTAGGCCCTAGTAACTCATTCTTTATCAAGCCCAGCACTGGTTGCTCGTGCCTAGAATCCTAGCCAGTCAGGCAGGAGACTGAGATCCAAAGTTCAAAGTTATCCAAAGTGAAAAAGTCCATGAAACTCCTATTTGCAATTAGCCAGCAAAGAGCTGGAAGCAAAGCAGTGCCTCAAGTTGTAGGTTGCCAGCACTGAGCACAAAAGCCAAGTGAAAGCCAATCAAGGGCACAAGGCCTCACTACTGGCCCCCCTCCCCACTCCCCACAACACACATAAATCATTCTTTTTCTTTAAACTCTGGACATGGAAAAAATTATGCCTTATTGCTTGTCTCAGAAATAACTGTCTCAATGTAATGACATTTTTTATTGTCCGCTCTGCATTGGTATTTGATAGTTTCTATGACAGAAATAAAGATTTGCACCAAAGTTTATTTAGATAGGGAATTGCTAGACAAATCCACCTGAAGTGGCAGAGCAGAGAAGCTCATGTTCAGGCTGATACATTGCAGCCAGCTTTTCCATCTATGCATGTACATCATAGACAGTGCACATATTGTGTTAAAATAATTACCGAATGTTTCGGGGGTGGTAAGTCTATTTCTTCTCTATGAGCATTGATGAAGTTGCTAAATTTATATCTTTGGAATCATAACAGTTTATGTCACTAAAAATGTTGGCTGGATAAATATTTTCACCAAGATTTTCATCAACTTTAAAGAGGTATTATTTATTCAATGGAAAGTGTTAGGAATCTGTTACAATATGTACTCTTTATTTTTTTCCAGTGAATTTCTTTTCTAGTTTGGTTTCAACAAGTTTACTGTTTCATACTGCTTCATCTGATCTGATAAGTTGTATGTATAGATGCAGTAGATTTTTATTTATAAGCCCACTCAGGGACTGGGATCTTGGTACTATATATGTTTTCTGAATTTGTGTACACAATTATAAATGGGGAAGAGGTGCTCTGTGTGTGTGTGTGTGTGTGTGTGTGTGTGTGTGTGTGTGTGTGTAAAAGAGAAATTAAGAAAGAAAGGGGGTGGGGAGAGAGTGGGTCCCACTATCCTTATTCATTCAGGTGCTATCCCAGTGATGTAACTAATTCTATTTCTACTATGTCCTATCTTTTTTTTTTTTTTTTAAAGATCCTATGGCTTAGGATCAAGCCATTAATAAAACACATTGGTCTTTGGGATCCATTTAAGATCCAACTTCAGTATTTCTGAGAGACACTAGAGCCATACACTCAGATTAATTTTTATAGTTTCTAGGTCATTCTTTTGCAAAGTGGATTTAAACACAAAACCAAAATGAAATGGCCATGGATAAGTGCAACTTTTGTTGTTCCTTCTAGCTGTAATAGTCATTAGAGAGAATCACCAATTGGGTTGTGCAGAACAGTGTCTTGTGTGTAATCTGGGGCAAGAGTGATTGTACTTGAGGTTAAAGTGCAAACTGACTCTGTATGCTTTTGAGGCCATACTCTAAAGATTCTTTTGAATGTTTCTGCAGCTGTTTGTGTGAAGTTTATAAATAATGTTTTAATAAGAGCCAAAGGGAAGAAACAACCTAGTTGAACAAAAAAGTAAGAGATGACCTTCCTGATTCAGATATCTGGTCCACCTTTCACTGGGAGTAAGACTTAAAGCAATCTCCTTAGCTACTTCTGTCTGACCTTGTCCTCATGAAAAGGGGAAAAACTAGTGACTTAGCTGGGAGAGGTTTTAAGGAAATGATGTGAAGTGCCCATCCCATTGTCTTGTTTATAATAACTACATCTTAAATGTTGAAAGAGAAAGTGTAAAAGAAAAAGTTCTTTTCTTTCTATAGACATTTACAGTGTAAAAAATGTCATGCTGGCTGTCTCAGTTCATCCCACTTATTATTAAATTTCCAGAAATCAGGCTCACAGAATTTTGTTTTGACAATTTCATACTGTTTGTCAAATTATCTTGGAAAAGTAATCGGTAGATTGTTTTGCACATTGATTTATTCTGCAATAGCTGTATTGAGAGAAATGACTATAAAATTTTACTTTTCTTTAGATGGTGTGTGTCTGAGGTCTTATACAAGCAATATCGCAGCATTTGAATCAGGTCACATCTTATACCTTCAAATTTTTGTATTGCTTTTGTTTTCTCCTGACATTTTATCTCTGATATTTAATCTAGCCAGGCTTCTAAATTTGCTTTTCTCTGTGGAGACAGACAGCCTTTGAAGATGATTCTGAATCAGAAGCTTTTCCACTTCTTTGAACATGGAAAACTATTGCTCCTTTTTTTTTTTTGATCATTGTTTTCTGGAATCTTTCATATTAGTGTGGTGGCCTAAAGGGAGCTACAGTTCATCAGGGCAGAATGACATAGCCTGTTGTTTTTGAGATTTTCTAATGACTGTTCCTCCTCCACCTGGTTGACCTTCGGGTAAACTGTGCTCTTCTGACCAGTGGGAACTGTTCCTGTCAGGAATGATGATGTGACTGTGTTATTCTATGCTTGTGGAGAGCACTTGGGCAGAAACAGGAGTGATTTCTGAGAACTCAGAAAGTGAAAGGATGAATTAGACCTGGTGTGTGTTAGAACATTTTCAGCAGTGAATGATAGAAAAAACAAGTTAAATTCACAGAAATTCATTATACTTCACATGGTTAAGAAGCATTTAGGGCCAGGCCAGGTGTCTCACTTCTATAATCCTAGCTACTTGGGAGGCTGAGGTATGAGGATCACGATTTGAAGCCAGTCTAGGCAGAACAGTCCATGTCACTCTTATATCCAGCTAACCACCAGAAAACTGGAAGTGATGCTGTAGATGTGGGGAGTGCTAGCCTTGAGTGAAAATGCTCAGCAACAGCACCCTGGCCCTGACTTCAAGCCCTAGAACTGACAAAGAACAACCACCACTACCAATTAGGGGAAGAGACAGCATTTCAGTAATGCCATTGTAAAACCGAATCTGTTTCATATTTTTTCCCTTCTTCTCTGGGATTTGTCCTCATATACAGTCAGGTGATGGCCTTGAACCTCCCACAGAAGACCATGAGGAAACGTGTTCATGTTGTGGGAATAAGCTTTCTCAGTATCCTCTCTTGTGATCTCCCTGATGTCTACAGGTGAAATGGTGTAGGACAATGGCTGTAGGACAAACCATTTTAGTTTAGGATGTTTCCTTTCAGAAGAAAATCAACATTATGAAGAGACAAGTGGTCATGACATCATACCTGCGAATTTTTATGTCCATCACTTCTTAGTCTTGTGATTTGGTGAATCTTGGTTGCTGCTTCATTCATTGGATAAGTATTTGTTATAGCTCTAAAGACTCATGATATTACATCCTCAACTTAATAAAATTAGACTTTGAATATGGCCTTATGGATGCAAAGTGTTTAAGGAAGTATGTAAACTAACAGAAGTTTCTCTGAGCTCATGTAGTAAATTGTTAGAAAGAGAAATTTTACATTGAAAACAACTGAATTTGGTTTACCTGCCCTCTGTCATGTAACTTGTTCAGAATTATTCTCCACATGCTCTTCTCTTTGACCGAAGAGCCTTTCCACAATAAATTTTCAAGGCTGCCTCTGAAAGCTGAATTACTCTGATTTTCCTACAACACTCTTATTTTCTACCTTATCTGTTAACTTAGACGAATTATCTATGAATCTCTGGCATTGTTTATTGGAAAGGAAACATTATTTTAGGCTAGGAAAATTTAAACAAGCAATAAAATGATGAATGCTTCCTCCGTTTCTTTCTCTCTTCCTCTTTCTAATTTTCTTTCTCATTCTCTCTCTGGTGCAGACTGGGGCTTGAACTCATAATCTAGGTGCTATCCCCTAGAGTTTTGTGGGGGTTTTTGTTTGTATTTTGTTTTATTTTGTTTACCACTCAAAACTAAACTCTATCACTTGAGCCACGGTTGTACTTCGTACTTTTTGGATGTGCAAAGAATCTCACAGACCTTCTTTTCTGGACTTACTTCAATCCATAGTCCTCAGATCTCAGCCTTCTGAGTAGCTAGAATTACAGGTGTGAGCCACTGGCACCAAAGTCTATCTCTGTCTGTTTGTCTATCTCATTTTAAATCATGTTACCTCATGTTAGGTCTTAGGCATATTCTTGTGCGTATTCCAAAGTAACCTAAATTTCTTCTTACGTAGGGTTCATTTTTGAAAGAGGCATGGAACAGCTGTACCCATGCTCATTCTGCAAACCATGGCATAAATTCAGTTTTTTATTTTCTGTTTAGGGTCAAATTTTTGGCTGTGGTACTTGCAGAGCCAGTAAATGAAATTTTGAGGCCTGGAGAATGGTTTTATGTGTGGTGTGTGACTTTCCCTGATTATTGTGAAAGCTGAGCTCTCTCCTCATATAACTCCTAATTGTCTCTTATGCATTTTAGCCAACATTAGTGTTATAATCTGTGGAGTACCCATCTTTTGGCTGTTTCCCAGCGACAAATCACTTAGCAAGCATAAGAAGGTTGCAGATCCAGTAATTTATGTCTGTGGTTCCAACACTTGTACTAGTAAAAGATCTTTTCATTTTTGATTTGTTTATTTTCAGATCTCTTATTTACAAAGGTTTTTGCTAATGAAACAGATCACATTGTTAGTAATTATAAATCATCCATGCTGCCAATTATGTTAATCAAAGGCATATTTAACTATCAGTAGTTTTTCCCAAGTATACAAAGATCAGTGTTTGTTCCTCCATTATCACTTAATTAAAATGTAGATTTTTGAAATAATATTAATAAGAAAGAAACATTATTATAAGTAAGCATATACGTGATATTCTTTCTTTGGAATAAACTTTCAAGGCTATTGGTATGTCACAAAACCATACCTCCAAGCTATTTAATTCCTATAATGTGATTTTTGATTTTTAACATTTTTGCTTGCAATCATTTTGAAGCTTTTGCCTCCCTTTTTGTTGTGGAATCTTTGATAACAGAAATGTGATGATATTTATGAGATACACAGTTTTGTATATTTTTCACTCAACTTTCCTTGGACATAAGAGTATTGATCTTGAAACCACAACAAACTCTTGGGTATTACTTTTCTTCATTAGTGACCCCAATTGAATTGTTTGAAAAAAGATCCTAGATATACCATAATATCTATATAATATTTTTTACACATTTATTTTTCATTTTTAGAATATATATACATTTTATTGTCGGGGTAATGTATAGAGGGGTTACAGTTACATTCGCCAGATAGTCAGTGCATTACTTCTCACACATTGATACCCCTCCTCATGGTTTTGTTCCCATTTCCCTCCTCCCACCCCCTTCTAATCATCTTATTTTCCCTTTAATATTTCAAATAAACAAAGAAATATATATACAATATACAAGGTAACAAAGTCAGATACTGTAACAATATGAGATTAACCAAAGGGCAAAAAAAGAGAAGAGAAATAACATAGTACATTAAGAACAATCATACAAGATAAAGCTCTTGTTTCCCTATCCTAGAAATCCTTTCAGTTAGTCTCATCCTATATGACTTTATGTACCTAGAATTTGCACTATTGTAATCCTCTGCTAGGAGAGTCCTAGATGTGTCCTAATTATTACAAATGAGGGAAACAGTTGAGCCTATGTTCCTTTGGGTCTGGCTTACTTCACTTAGTATGATTTTTTCCAAGTCTTTCCTTTTCCTTACAAATAGGGAAATGCCACTCTTTCTGATGGCAGAATAGAAATCCATTGTGTATCAGTACCACATTTTCTTGATCTAATCATCTACTGAGGGACATCTGGTTTGGCTCCATATCTTCACTATGGTAAATAATGCTGCAATGAACATCTTTGTGCTAGTGGCTTTAGTATGTCCTTGTTTCTGAACATTTGGGTAAATGCCAAGGAGTGGAATTGCTGGGTCATAGGGGAATTCTGTGTTTAGTCTTTTAAGGAATCACCATACTGCTTTCCATAATGGTTGAGCAAACTTACACTCGTTCACCACCAACAGTGTAGAAGCCATCTCTTCTGGCCACATCCCTGCCAGCATTTGTTGTTATTAGATTTCTTGATCTTGGCCATTCTAACTAAAGTGAGGTGGAATCTTAGTGTTGTTTTGATTTGCATTTCTTTTATGGCCAGAGATGTGGAGCATATTTCTTCATGTGTCTATAGGTCATTCTTATTTCTTCTTCAGAGAAGTCCCTAAGTCTTTAGCCCACCTCTTACTAGGATAGTTGTTTCTTTGAAGATTTGTTTTGGAGTCATTCAAATTTTTTGGCTGTGGATATATTTTAGATATGAGGCCCTTGTCTGTTGTATGGCTAGTGAAGATCTCCCACTCTGTGGGCTTTCTATTGAACATGCTAGCTATGTCCTTTGCCATACAGAAGCTCTGCAGTTTAATGCAGTCCCATTTGTCCAAACTTTTTTTTAAATTTGTTGTGTTTCTGGGTTTTAATTAAGGAAGTTTTGACCTGTGCCAAGGAGACCTTGTAAATCTCCTATTCCTTCTTGTAAAGTTTTCAGGGTATCTGCTTTTACCTCAAGGTTTTTGATCCATTTGGAGTTAATTCTGGTGCTGGGTGACATAAAAGGACCCAACTTTTGTTTTCTTCAGGTGCTTAAACAATTCTGCCAGCACCACTTGTTGAAGATGCTGTCTTTCTTCCATCCTATTTTTTTGGGGGGGGTGGGGCTTCCTTATCAAAGATTAGTGGCCATAAGTCTGCAGGTTGATTTCTGGGTCAAAAGCATGATGATGAACATCTGAACTGACAATAGACTGACAAGATAGGTCTCAGATGCAGGCTTACTTTGGGGGATTGATGCAGAAAACTGATGTTGTTTTGAAAAGAAGATATGCAGGATTTAAATATGACCAAGAAAGCTGGAACTCAAACTTTGCTCTTTCCAGACATGGGCAAGGTTTCAGGACTCAGGCTTTCAGTAAGCTATTATGGAATTTCTTATTTAAAGTTCACTGTCTGAAAAGGAGTCAACTGAAGTAGACATAGTTCATGTATTACTGTCACCAGAAGATGGATGAGGATTCCTCTAGCTTCCTAGTTTTCCACACAGACTTACAGAACCTTAAGATCTAATCATGAAAAGCATCTCAAGGTATTGCACAAAAAAAGGAATCTCACTAAGTGAGATAATTTAGCAAAGATTTATTTTAGTATAGCAGAGTTAAAGTAAGGAGAAATAAAAAAGAGAAACATCTTTTGTTGTCTCTTGATTATCTCATATTGTTACAGTATCTTACCTTGTTACCTGATATATTATATATATGTTTGTTCATTTGAAATAGGATAGGGAAGGGGGAAAACAAGATGAGGGGAGGGGTAGGGGGAAGGAAATGGGGACAAAAGGATAGCAATGTTTGCGAAGTAATGCACCTTTTATCTGATGAATATAATGTAACCCTTATATTAATAAAATATATTAATAAAAATCATATATCAATAAAAACATATTTAAAAAAGAAAAGAAAATGTGCCTATTTTTGCAGAATTAAGAAAATTGAAATAGCAGTGTTCTCATTGTGTTGTATAACATTTAAAAGATTTAAGCATCTTTTCAGTGTCTTCAAGTTATCATACCAATCATGATTATAACTCTAATAATCTAGCTCCAAAGCCTAGGTAACTACATTTATCTCTTTAATTGGATAATGTTATAAAAAATATTGTGCATTAAAAAAAGAGAAACATTTCTTGCTCTTCATGCAGAAAATGAGAGTTAAAGACTTCGTTTGGCTTTCATACTTTGAGTTGTCATGTCAATCTAGCAATTCTTGATCCTTAGACAATGGTTTTTGGGTGAATAAGAGGAAGCCAGGCACCTGTGGCTCACACCTATAATCCCAGCTGCTCAGGAGTCGGAGATCTGAGGATCATGGTTCTAAGCTATCCTGGCCAGGAATGTCCATGAGAGGCTTATTGCCAGTAAACTATTCAGAAAAAGCCAATGTTGAGGCCTAAGCTACTATAGAGCAGTAGCATTGAGCACAAAGACACTTAGGGACAGCACCCTGGTTCAAGCCCCAGAACTGGAAAAAAAAATTATTGAACGAGGCTCATTCCTAAACACTGATAGCCTTTCAACTTTGTTTTTTGTCAGATATGACCTTTCATTCTTTCTGTCATTCTTTAAGAAATCCCAAATTTTTACCAGTTTAAAAGATAAGTAAAACCGATTTTTTAAAGCAGAGGTAGATTTAGTTAGCTCTTCTTGTATCTTCTCATCTTGTAACTTAATATTCTCGGCCTTTGCAATTTACTTCCTTAAGTAAACTTCCTGGTTTAAAGTCTAGGCCCCCCCCCCCCTTTTTTTTTTGCCAGTCCTGGGCTTGAGCTCAGGGTCTGAGCACTGTCCTTGGACTTCCTCAAGGCTAGAGCTCTACCACTTGAGCCTCTGCACCACTTCTGGTGAGGAATCAAACCCAAGTCTTCATGCATGCTAGGCAAGCACTCTACCACTAGGCCAAACTCCCGGCCTAAAGTCTAGCCCTTTTGATATTAGTTAAAATTAATGTAATTTCCCTGATCTTCATCTGTGTATCCTGCCCAGTGTTTACATTTTTGTGTAGTATGGAGGTGAATCTGATTCCCTGTAATTAATGTATGGAATCTAAAATCTAGTCCCCTGGAATTAATGTGTGCAGAGTCTTCAAATAATTGGTGCTCTCTTGGGACAGAATCTCTGTCATGGTTTCCGAATCTACACAACATTATTCTCATTAGAAGTAAACCTACTTGACATGTTTCACCCAAGTATCAGGTTCAGGGTCAGAGGCTGAATTACAGGCTTGTGGATATTTTTCCATTAGGCATTTTAATTAGGCTTGATTGGAAACAATTTATAGTAGTGGATAATTAACTTGCGTTACACTAAGCCATTACCTCCTTTACGTTTTTCTCTCTATCCATATTTCTATATAGAAATCATAAATAGGGCTCATTGGTTTGGACAACTAAAAAAATGTGTGTGGGGGGGGTAGGAGAAGCTATTGGTTCTGTGTTTGTTTGTTTGTTTTTAACCTACCTAGCTCAGTTAGGCTTTGAGTTGTTTTGAAATAGAAAGGTTTTTTTTTAAATATATTTTTATTGTAATTAATGAAAGGGTTACATGATATTTGCCAGATAGAAGGTGCATTAATTCACATACATTGATACCCTTTCACATGTCTTGGTACCCATTACTCTCCCCCCCACCCACCACCCACTCCCCGTATTGGTTTGAAATAGAAAGTTTTAAAAATAAATTTACATGTTTACTGATATACATTATGAAATTAAACAAGATGTTAAAATATGTTTTGGGGATAGAACTGACGTAAAGGCTTGAGTTCTAATTTTGAGTAAATTTTGATTTATTTTTGCACTTTCAATTTGATTTTATTCAGCTATGACTTTAGAAACCAAATCATTGGAATAAAATGTCTTTAATCTGTTCATTTGCATAAAAATGAAGTCTGATTTAAAGATTACTATTTGTTTAATACTGCAAATAAACCCAAAACAATCAGATCATTACAGGTCTTAAATTTGGCCTTGGTTACTTTCTGTTGCTAGTGGAGGCCTTTTACTTTTGTCCTTCATGGGAAAATATGCTTTTTAAAAAATTATTATTATACTGAAGTTTGAAAGGTGATCTTTCTTAAAAAGTTAGGTTGTCTATTAAAGATATATTCTTGGGCCTAGAGCATGGCCTAGTGGTAGCATGCTTGTCTAGCATGCACAAAGCCCTGAGTGCGATTCCCCAGCATCACACAGAGAGAAAAAGCCGAACGTGGCACTGAGGCCTCAAGTGGCAGAGTGCTAGCTTTGAGCAAAAAGTGTCTAAGGACAGTTCAAGCCCAGGACTACCAAAAAAACAAATAAATAAATGCATAAATGTTCTTATTACAGTGTAGAGTGTTTGAGAAGCATTTTTATGCTTCCTAACATATGCCATTTTGGGCTGAATTAAATGTAAGATTTTTACATTCAATATTTGAATTTGTCAGGAATTTAAATAAATAACCATTTGGAAAAAATAGCACATGTGCTCTGTTGCCATTCATATGAGGTATGAGAAAGGAATATATCCAGATGCATATCTGGTTTTATTGGAATAGCTTTATTTCAACTCATCTTGATGTTCCTCCCTGTGACATCTTTTTAGGAAGCCTAGGATTTAGAAATTTGCAATAGTCCATGGCCAGAGAAAACTTGTGTGATACCTTTCATTTATTTCTGTAGTATTTTCTTTGTCAGCCCAAGTTGTGATTTATGGTTACTTCATTGACTACAATGAGAAGGCTGTGGACATTCATAGGGTGGTCTCCACAGAGACTTTGTTTTCTGAATTTCGTGGACTTCTCTTAGCTCCCAAGTTGCTTTTGTTTTCCACGGATACTTTTTATTCTTCAATGAGTTTGAAATCCTGAAGAATATATTGGTAGATTTTGATTCTAATGAGTGCATGTGTCCAGGGAATTATCTATGCATGCTAGGAAAGCCCCAGATATTAGACACGTGGTGTGATTGTCATCACTTCAAATGGCAGAATCTCTTCAGACTTTTTTGGGGGGGGAGGGGGTCCTAAAACCATAGTGGTTACACCTGACAACGCAAACAGCATCCTGTAGTGTTGCCCTCTAGTTGGCTCTTCGTTAGATTTTAATTTTGTTCTGGGTCAAGCTGTATCAACATCCCTTCCTATTTTACTCTTACTATGTAAATTTTTTTTTAAACCTTTTTGTACCAGTACTGCGTCTTGAATTCATGGTTTGGATGTTGTCCCTTAGCTGGAAGCTGGTACTCCACCATTTGCACTACAGCTCCCCATTTTGGTAGGCATTTGGAGGTAAGAGTCTCAGGGACTTCCCTGCGTTTGTTGGATTGGAAACTACATCTTCAGATCTTAACCTGCCGACTAGCTAGGATTACAGGAGTGGGCGTCCAGTGACTGGCTTTCCTGCCCTGTTTAATCATAATCACAGATGGATGAAGCTAGTCAAGTCTTACCTCATTGCTGTCTTGTTCTGATAGCGTCTTTTCCTCTCTAGTTTGCAGTGGCTTGTTCAAATCAGCGACATTACCATCCTTGGAATGGCTCAGTTCTGCTGTCATGCAACTCCCCAAATAGTTACCAACATATACGTTATAAGTCATACTTATCCCTAGATATCAAAAAGAAGAAATTATTGCATGCAGTAAGGCATGGGAAATCTCATGTGAAGACACGTACATTCTAATTTCTGAAGTAGAAATAGAGGAGTGCAGCTGAGGAAAATATTTTAGCCCTATTTAAGATAAATTGCACCATAAGTATAAAGTAAGCACTTGAATATAAACACTGCAAAGTGGACATTTCAAGTATGCACTTGCTGAGACACCAAACTGAGAGATTATTACTGATTTGCTTCAAAATTGGACTTCAAAAATATGCAACATACAGATTGCTTACTGTGAAATGACTATAAAATCATTAAGTAAATATTTATTTTCCACACCAAAAATATTTCTTTACATTTTAACTTCTGAGATAACCTACAGAGAACTGAGAATTAATCACAGGCAAAGAGGATAATTTCTGATAAAATGATTATCATAAAAGACCAATATAAATATGTATGATAAATGTTGAGGCAAAAATATTTTAGGAAATCCAAAATTTTGTTGGTTGGTCTTTATTGATGATAAGATGATAGACTAGCCTGTGAAATCAATAACTTGTATTCTAGTGGGACACTTCAATCTGGGTCTGGTGCTATCCCTGAGCCTCTTTTGCTCAAGTCTAGTGCTCTATCATGTGAGACAAAGCACCACTTCCAGCTTTTCTTGAATAGTTTATTGAGGAAAAGTGTCTCCTGGACATTATTGCCCCTGCTGGCTGTGCACTGTGATCCTCAGATCTCAGCCTTCTGAGTAGCTAGGATTATAGGCATGAGCCATTGGTGTTCAGCTTCTAGAATTTTTTTTTCTTTTTCTCCAGTCCTGGGGCTTGAACTCAGGGTCTGAGCACTGTCCTTGGGCTTTCTCAAGGCTAGAGCTCTACCACTTGAGCCACAGCACCACTTCTGGCTTTTTCTATATATGTGGTATTGAAGAATCAAACTCGGGTCTTTGTGCAAGCTAAGCAAGCACTCTACCAGTAGGCCAAACTCCCACCCCAGCTTCTAGAATTTTTATGAAGTTTTCTTTTAAGATTAGATTGTTTCTGCAGGAAGGCAGAAAATCCAGCAAGGTGTATCAATTCTGATCTTCTTGCCTTCAGTGCTGCATTCCTTTCTCCAGGGTAATGGGAGAGGACCCTGCTGCAATGTTAAGAGTCCTATGATCTACCAAGGGGACAAGGATAGGTCAGAGAACTGTTATAGATAGAAAAGATAGAAAAGGCAAGGCAAGATTAGAGTTTCTAAGCTGTGGCTTGGGGAAGAGAAATTCTAGTTTCTGAGTCCTATGTTAGGAAGCGAGTTATGAGTCAGGAGCCATATGTCATTTATCACAGAGTACATTCTGGTTTGCAAACATGGATCCTTACAGCAGACAAACAGATATACAACTCAAAAGACACTGCCACATTACTAAGACCTCATTTACTCATTAATTATTAGTCTGGTCTATAGCTATATTGAATGTTATGTCTCCTACTGTGAGCCATTCCAGTTTATAAGCTTTTATTCTTTTCCTCTAGGTTCCGAAAGAGTGGTCTCAACTTCATTACTTCTGACCTCTGACATAATTCAGCTAAAGGTATGTTGTTCCTGCCACCAGGCCTCTTTTGAGGTATTAATGTAACACATTCTCCCATCCCTAATGCGTTTATTTCTTTCTGTACCTTCAGCCACCATTCCTCTTTTTCACCAAAAGTAAAGGTTTTAAAATTTTTTTTTAACTATTGGAAAGGACCTCAGAAATGCCCTCTCAGGGGATCTACACTGCAGGCTAGAATATGAGACTAGCAAGGGTCTCTTCTCAGTCCATTTTCCTTCAGACAGTGTAAGGACTGTTGTTTGTCATTGTCCCCATTTTGCCACCCACATCAAGATCTTAAGAATTCTGACATGAAGTTTAGAAATATTATAGATTTTTGCTTAGGAATCATTTCTGCTTACATCACTTGGCAGTTTGTCATCTGAATTTGGGCCAATCTCAAGAATGGACTCTCCACTCTGTATTTCTTTTTAGCTAAATAAATAATAACCAAGTAGATTTTGCTTCTTTTTCATTGGTTTTCATTTCCTCATGCACCCAGTGAACTAAGTCCCTAGGAGTTGGATTCCTTTATCAATTACATTGATCACTTTTACCTATAGTAACTCATCTTAGCACAGCTTTGTCCTATAGCATGAGTAGCCATGCACAACCAGGAATACAAGGTTTCTCTTCCTTGCCTTTTGATCTCTTCTCCCCGCACTCCCCCTGAAGGCACATTTCTATGAACCAGGGCCACACTGGCAAATCCTGATCACATCAAATGTATGTCAGGATAATCAATTGAGATTGAGTTAAAGGGGACCTTGGAGGCCAACCCTTCCAAAATGGTTCCACCAGTCTATTTCTAATATGCTAGATTGGTTAGATGCACCACCCTACACTAAAAAAGGGGATAGTTATATCTGGTCATTTGAATTTAAGTATTTCCCAGGTGGGAGTTATGGCTAAATGGCTAACACTTGCATGGGGCACAGGGTTTGAAAAGCAATCCCTGTGCTTGTGGAAAATCAGCATTGTTTGTAGCTGGGTGAATGAGAGTGCCCATGTTCCCTTCAGGTGCCCAAAAGATATTGCCACTCATGTGTTTTTCCTGACTTATACTGGCTGCTGGGGGCACTGATGGTACATCACCTTTGCCAAACTGGGTTCATGGAATGATGACTTGGAAGGATGGTTTAGAACTCTTTCTCTCACTGGTACAGGAAAGAGGGTGGTGGTCCTGACCAGAGATAGTGGCTCTGACCAGTAACAGTGGTGGGTACAGTAGATAGAGTAAGAGCTGTTAACAACAGAAGAGAATTTCTGGGGAAAGCAGGTGGGTAGATGCCCAGATAACTTTCCTCATGTTTCCTTTGGCAGTACGGGTAGTTGAACTTGGTGCCTAATGCCTGGGCCCTCTCATGTATGCTTTTGGCCCAGGTTTTTGGTGGCTATTTTGAGGTGGAGTCTTGTGTACTTTTCTACCTTAGGCTGGTTTCAAATCATGATCCTCTGATCTCAGCCTCCTAAGTAGCTAGGCTTAAAGGTCTGAGCCACTGAAGCTTGTCTTTCTATTCTAACATCTATCCCCTTCTACGTAATCATAAGAGGACCATTTTAAACCATGCTAAGTAAACCCATATATCACTGATCTCTTAAATCCATTACAACACAAGTAAGATATCCTGACCTTTCTAATTAAAGAATACTTGTACCAACATTTCTAACAACTCACTTCTGTTTAGCAGTGGAACAACTCTGCTTTTTGTAGCCTCGTGTTGATAATTGTGTTTCTGATACTCATCAGATTCTAATCAAAACTGTGGTCTGTGAATGACAGCTTTTCTGATTCCTGCCAGTGAGGTTTGCTCTGCCTGCTTTATTTGCTTTCCAGAACAAATAGTCTTCCATATTGTTTTACATTATGTTTTGAGTCCTTGAGCATATTGTCTGTTCTTTCTGTGGGCTGGTTCCCTACTGTAGCATATACAGCAGCTGTGCCACCGTCTGTGTCATCAGTATAATACTGCAGTTTCTTCCGTGGAATGCCATGTGTGTGTTCCATTGGGACTTCCTTATCCCAGGTTTGATTTTAAAATGAGTAGGTGAAATCTCCTGTGGGATCGTTCTTTACATATCATGAGCAGTATCAGGGACTTGACTGTAAGTGGGACTGTCACCCTGGGACAACTGCCACCTCTCCATCATGACTGTGCTCAGCCTTCCAAAAAGAGTTATTGCCATGCCCAGTTCAGCCACCCAACTAGGGGACTGACTGGTAAGAAGCTTTCAGGTATATCTGACTGAACCACAAAGCTCCATCTTATCAATATATTGCCACCAGAGCAAGGTCCAAGATGTTCTAAACCTTGTGCTCTTATTGTCCTGTTGCCTTGGGCTGATGGAGAAAGTATGAGGCATCTGTAAATGGAAATAGGTGAGAAAAGTGATTGAGGGGACCTGAGACTAAGCTGTTGCCATGGTGGAGGGCTCCCTACACTAACACAGAATGCTGCATGTCTCAGAATAGAACTTTTTTTCTACCTTTTGTGCTGGGTATCAAATTTAGGGCTTTGACATACCAGGTAAGCACTCTACCACTGAGCTATACTACCCTTGTCATCTCTAAATAGAAAATATTTCATGGTCTGTTCATAGTATTTTCTGCAGTGGAAGATGGCATATATCATAAGGCGGAGACAAATAAGTAATGGGTCGACATATCTATTTGTTGCAGAAGCTGTTAATACATTTATAGTCCTCATTCATTCATTTTAAGCTCATCTTTTTGATTACTTACTGGCTAGCATTTTTGTTTTTACGGGTCTCCATTATTTGAAACTTTTGTCGTTGTCATCGTCGTCCTCCTCCTCCTCCTCCTCCACTACCTCCTCCTCCTCCTCCTCCTCCTCCTCCTCCTGCTCATTTTCCTCCTCCTTTTCCTCCTACTCCTCCTTCGTCTTTTTGGTCATGGGGCTTGAACTCTGGGTCTGGGCATTGTCACTGAGATCTTCAGCTCAAGGCTATCACTCTGCCATTTGAGCCACAGCACCACTTTTGGTTTACTAGTTCTTGGTTAATTGGAGATAAGAGTATCATGGACTTTCATGCCTGGGATGGCTTTGAACTGCTACCCTCAGATCTCAGTCTTCTGAGTAGCAAGAATTATGGCCATGAGCCACCAGCACCCAGCTGAAACTTCCTTTTCGTATTGATTAGCCCTTTGATGGTTTTATGAGAAAAGAATTCCTAAGCTTAGTTGTTGTATGGATGCCATAGATGCAAGCAATGAATAGTTAGAAATTTTTATATGAAATCATCTTGGATTACAGCAGATATCAATTAACTAGAAAGCCTACAGAGTGGGAAATCTTCACTAACCATACAACGGACAAAGGCCTCATCTCTAAAATATATCAACAGCTCCAAAAATTGAATCACTTCAAAACTAATCTCCAAAGAAACAACCATCCCATTAAAAGATGGGCCAAGGACTTAGAGAGTCTTCTCTGAAGAAGAAATAAAAATGGCCTATAGACACATGAAGAAATGCTCAACATCTCTGGTCATAAAAGAAATGCAAATCAAAACAACTCTAAGATTCCACCTCACTCCAGTTAGAATGGCCAGGATCAAGAAATCTATTAACAACAGATGCTGGAGGGGATGTGGCCAGGAGGGATCACTACTACACTGTTGGTGGGAGTGCAAACTTGTTCAACCACTATGGAAGGCAGTATGGCAGTTCCTCAAAAGACTAAACATAGAGTTCCCCTATGACCCAGCAATTCCACTCCTTGGCATTTATTACCCAGTCATCCAGAAACACGGACATACTAAATCCACTAGCACAATGATGTTCATTGCAGCACTATTTACCATAGCAAAGATATGGAACCAACCTAGATGTCCCTCTGTTAATGAGTGGCTCAACAAGATGTGGTATTTATACACAATGAAATTCTATGCTGCTGTCAGAAAGAATGACGTTGCCCCATTTGTTAGGAAATGGAAAGACTTAGAAAAAATCATATTAAGTGAAGTAAGCCAGACTCAAAGGAACATAGGCCCAATAGTCTCCCTCATTTGTCATAATCAGTAGAAACATTGGGCTCTTTTAGCAGAGATTTACAATAGAACAAAATCTAGAGACATTAGGCCAAATAGTAAGACACTAAATGTAAGGACCTCCAGGATAAGGAAATAAAAGCCATATAATGAGTGACTGTTGTCCTTAATGTAATATGTTATGACTCATCTCTTTTGTCATCCCTTGGTTATCTCATATTGTTACAATATTTCACCTTGTTATCTGACATATTTTATATGTGCTTAATTGGTTATTTGAAATTGGATAGGGAAGAGGGGGAAAACAAGGTCAGGGGAGGGAAAGGGGGACCAAGACATGAGAAAGTGTATCAATGTATGTGAAGTAATGCACCTTCTATCTGGTGAATATAATGTAACCCTTCTATTAATTACAATAAAAATATATGAAAAAAATAATATTTGTTGCTCATTCAAAAATCTCAAATTTGGTATGTTCAGGCTACGTAAAGTATGTGCGTATGTAATGTAAATAAATGGTTTGGCAGAGAGAAAGAATTAGGGATTTATTGTTTTTGCTTTCTGGTTTACTGCATACAACGAATAGCATTTTCCTCTCCTTATATGTGGAAATAACAATTGTGTACCTGTGAGGTTACTAATGACGTTTTTATGCATGCTGACTTAGTTTAAATATTTTGAGTCCTTTGAGGGCAAATTTCTTAACACGAATAACTACTCTGTTAACAGTTTAATTCTGTTGACTTAGTACATCTCTTCGTTGTTAATTATGTCAGGGTATTTAATAAGGGTCATATAGCAGCTGGAAGAAAAACCATTTTAGTACCTATGTTATGTAATTTGAGACTGATGATTTAATTACCTGTACCATGTTCTCTGTGGTTTAACAGTTCTATTTGGCAGGATAGTATGAACAAAGTAATTAGCTTGCCTGAAACAGGCATGTGACTGTCACATCTATGTAAGTTATAAGGGTTCTAATAATATTTAAGTCTAGGACTTATTCAAGTAGCATTGTAGCAGCCCAGATATTCATGTCTACCAACTCTGTTCTTTTTTTTTTTTTTTTAAACTTTTTTTTTTTTTTTTTTGCCAGTGCTGGGCTTGAGCTCAGGGCCTGAGCACTGTCCTTGGACTTTCTCAAGGCTAGAGCTCTACCACTTGAGCCTCAGCACCACTTCCGGCTTTTTTCTATGTATGTGGTACCGAGGAATCGAACCCGGGTCTTTATGCATGCTAGGCAAGCACTTTAACCACTAGGCCAAACTCCCAGCCCCAGTTCTTTTTTTTTTTTTTTATTGTAGTGCTGGGGATAGAACCTAATGGCCTTGTGGATGCCAGATAACTGTGTTACTTTTCTACCACTACCTCTCACTTCCACTCTTAATGTCTATTCCTTCATTGTATTGTTTAGTTTTGTGGGACTGGGTATCTAAATCAAGACTGCTTGCATTCATTTTCCTTTAGTATATTTGTAGTATATTTTTTAGTCTGAATTATAAGAAATACTTAAAAGGATCTCATATTACTTCAAGTATTATGAAATATTGTAAATCATTGGCTACTGAACAATGGTATTGGCACGAGGCTAAAGGAATGAACAAAGCTTAGAGAATCTATTTTTAAACAGGTATATATGCTAATTCAGTATGTGATAAGATTGGTATTTTGGTTTGGTAGGGAAGTGTTGAATTATTCATTAAAAGGTGTTGGGACACCTGCCTAGTCATCTGGAGAAAATAAAGCAGATTTCCTACCACACCATTCGTATAAAAATGATCCTAGAAATCAAATTTTCACACACATAAATTATTAAGTACACATAAAATATAATACAAATACTTTTATAATCTTGTGGCATAGAGGAAAGGTACCTATCTTTAGAAACCATGAAGGAAAGGTTAAAAAATGTCACTATACATGATATTTAAATCCTTTTTATTTAAGAAAAAACAAAAACCTTTGGTATAACACACTGTCACCTTAACTTATCTGAGAAATACACAGTATAGTAGGAAGGTATTTGAAATCTACATGATCAAGAAGAGGTATTAGTATGCAGAGAAGTCAAAGAGCTTTTGAATAAGCTCTCATGGTCTTACCATTTATATGAGCAGCCTATGGGAAAAGCATAAATAAATAAAGTATAAAATAATGCATAAGGTGTTATTAATACAGGAGAACACGGGAAAACCTGGCAGCAGTTAAAAATGCAAATGAAACCTACCGTGGTAACTTCTTTCTGAGTTATTGGCATGACAGATAAACCCAAAGCAAGACTGTAAATTGGGAATAATATGGGTAAACAAATCATGTATGATTTCTTCCCAAACTGTGATGCAGCTGTTTTTTTCCACTGTGTGTTCAACTGGTAGTTAGTTGTGTTAGATGATTTATTTGTATTGCTTTTGGTGACCGTGAAAAAGACAGAAGAGATAGCCTGTAGCCAGCTAGTTACTAGTTCACTATTAACTGCTTCACTAGTTACCAATGAAAGGGGAAGACTATGGTGAACTATGGAGTCATAAGAAAGACTTAAGTAACTGTACATTATATTTTTATTCTAGAAAAATCTCAGGTACAAGCCAAGGTAGTAAGAATGGTATACAGAATTCTCATACACACATTCCCAGTTTCATCTGTTAGCCACTGCTGCATAATCTTGGGCCTGACTCTTTGTGAGTTTTTACTTGTATAAAAAGATGATTATGAGCATTTGCAAATAAAAAATAAGAGGCTATGCAGGAGAGTTTATTTTTATATTCAGCAATTATGCCTTATTATTTATAATATGACTTATAAGTGAGTTTATAAAGTTAAATATCAGGGTTGAGGTTACATGCTAAAGGTTACATAAATTGCAATTATGGAATATAATTAGTGGTAATTTTTTCAGAGAAAGATAGGAATAGAGTGTGTTGTAGATTAGAAAGATGGACAGGAGATCTTCTGAAGGTGCAGGTGGTCTTTGTGAGGATAAAACTATGGGTCACTGCCAGGTGCTGGTGGCTGGTGCCTGTAATCCTAGCTATTCAGGAGGCTGAGATCTGAGGATTGCAGTTCAAAGCCAGCTAAGCGTATGCCAAACACAAGTTAGATCAATACCATGCATTGGTTTGCATTTCTTGTTGGTGTGTGAATTGAACTTGGAGATGATGATGGTGAAGATGATGATGATGGTGCTACTAATTATTACTGTTATTTAATCCAAAAGGAAGACTCTTATTTTGTTGGCAGGAATGATGAATACATAGCAATTAAAATTGGATATAGTAGCCAGAGAGAGAGAGAGAGAGAGAGAGAGAGAGAGAGAGAGAGAGAGAGAGAGAGAGAGAGAGAGAGAGAGAGAGAGAGAGAGAGAGAGAAAACCAAAAGCCTAAACCCACAAAAACCCAAACTGATATTATTGAAAGGCAACATATTCTGTATCCTATGAGAGGATTTAATTTAATGGCTGGCTTATGGACACACAGCTCTCCAAACCTGTGGCAAAAGATCAGTGAGTAATTAAAGTCAATTATAGAGAGAAAGAGAGGGATAGGCAATTGCAAAGACAAAAAAAAAAAGGAGAAAGAGAAAGAGGAAGGGGGAAGATAAGAAACACAGTTTAGAAGTAGTTGTTTCCAAAAAAAAAAAAAATCCTGGGTACCTCCTAAGACTTCACTGGGTTTCATAAACCTAAGATTCTACCCCAGTTTTCTCCCACTCCTCTCTACTTCTCCCCTCCTCTCCCAAGACCTTATCCAACTAGCTGCATTTAACAATGTTTTGCCCTGAATTCAGACTTGAACATGTAAAATACAGATAAATAATTTCCCTGGTATTTCAGCTAGTAGTATCACTATTCCTGTTCAGAGTGAAATGTGCATTCATGTCTCGGGGTCTCAAGCCATTAACTGTCAATAAAATGGTACTGGAAGTGTATAACTGTACATAAATGTTTCCCTGTCCAATTGATTTTATAAAGAAATTGTCATGCGTTTGGTCTTTCCTATAGAAAATATCAATGAAAATACAAAGATACATTGCCCTGTTTAGAACAAACTATCTCACCATCTTTGCTGGTAGAGAATTCATGTTGTGTCTTAACGCATAAATTTGGGAAATGAAATGATTGCTTTTTTTTGTGGCAGTGGCATAAAATGATGGCTTCCTGATTAAATAACCCTCTCCTTTCCCCGCTATACACAATGCATATATTCTGGTGCTTATTAGATTAGGAGCAATGCGCACAGCTGGAGTATCCTCAGTGAACAGGCAGCACGTGTCCCTGAGCATGGCCTAGTATAGTGAAGGGAAGGATTCGAGTGCCAGGCCCAGCTGGACCAAGTTCATTCTCACATGAATATTATCTCTTTGTTCTTGCCAGGGCTGAAAAGCATTCATTGTCTTAATTAACTGGGGAAATTTTCAGTTACAGCTCCAAAATCTTAGTCTCTGGAAATTGTCATCTGGCTTTGTGTTATCCTTAAGTTGCAGTGTGGCCTTGGCCTAATTCAGGCCTCAAAACTGAGGATGATGGGGCACGAAGGGCACATTTAGCTCTTTCTCACATCTAGGTCTTATGTTCTATGAATCGAGGATAGGCATTTATGAACATGCTTTCACAGACAACGCTTCTGGCTTTTCTAAGAATGTAAATGGACATTTTAACATGTCAGTCTACTTTCGTAATGTGTTAATTTGTAGAACATATTGAAACCTAGTGTTAATTTGTAGAGCATATCGAAACCTAATGTAGTGAATGCATGTGCTCTTCAAGGCAAACATATTCATCTTTTTATTATCATTTGTTTTGTTGTAGTACTGGCATTTGAACTCACTGCCTGGACACTACCCCTTAGCCTTTTTGCTCAAAGCTAGCACTCTACCATTTGAGCCAGTTTTCCCTCCTGCTTTTTGGGTGGTTTCATTGGAGATAAGAATCTCGTGGACATTTCCTGCCAGGGCTGGCTTTGAATCATATTCCTATATCCTCAGATCTCAGCCTTTTGAGTAATTAGGATTACATATAGTAGTATTCCCCCCCTCGCAAAAACATATGTACTAAAGACCAGAGCTATCGATTAGCATACACAAAATATATTCTTGACCGAAGAACATTTCTGCTTAGCATGTATCTACATGAAACTTGGGTCTTTAAAATCTAAGTTTTAAAACATCTTTCAAATGATAAGTATATTATTGTTTCAGATATACAGGAATGTCTTGCAAGCTGTGATTTATGTTTTATTTGCACTATGTCTTGTGGGGGAAAATAAAGAGACTAAACAGTGTTTAGATTATCGTTACACATTTAAAATTCCTCCTGAAGGCTGCTGTGTAATGCTTGGCATCTGAGAGAATAAACAGGAAATTAGGGACGCTGAGACTGTCCTTTATCGTTTGCCAGGGCCAGACTGTTTGCTCCATTTATTTTCATGGGACACCAGAAATCTGAGTTGGTCTTTTGTAGCTGATGTACATGTGGCTGTCTGCACACTGCCAGATCTTTCTCCTTCTCGCCAACATAGTGTATTTCAATTGGAAGTACCAAATGTACTTTTCACCAATGAATGGTTTCAGATAAAACAAAGTTAAGCAGTTTGGTACTTGGGTCATTTTAAATATTACTCCCCTCCTTCTCCTCCTCCTCCTTCTCCAGTGATGAAAATAGTTTATTGTATAAATTTTGAGAAATATTAATATAATCTGAAATCTCATAGTCATTTACATGACTACTCTGGGCATTTAATTTTCTCTAGTTTTTGATCAGTCTTTATATCTAGCTACCTGTACTCCTTAAGCAATCATTGAATACATGTTTTACAAACCGTTCCCTATGGGATCTTCTGAGAATGTGAATTGGGGTTTGGGACAGAAAAAAGACAGTACTCCATGTTTGGAAAATGTCAGATGGAACAATGGTCACAGACACTACCAGTCTCAGAGCAGAACCTTGTGTGGGTGTATGTCCTAGACATACAGCCAGCATTATCAATACAGCTGCTAACCTCACAAAATGTTCTGAAGAGTGCAATGAGAGCTTCCCTTGTTTATTGTTTGTTATATAAAGTTAAGTTTTCTCACTTTTTAAAGTTCATTTTTATGCCTAATATATTATGAATGTTTTCTACTTCAAAACACATTTTTTCCAAACTTTTGCTATTCCTTGTACTTATATATGGATATTTGTATGCATGCATACATGCATACATATGTACCTATCTTTTTATTTATTTTACAGTACTGGGTTTGAACTTAGGGCTTGATGGTTGCTTAGGCTAGTGTTCTACCAGTTGAGACTCACCCCTCTCCCCAGCTTTCTCTGCTGGTTATTTTGGAAATGGAGCATAGCAAACTATTTTTTTTTAAATCTGAACTAGTCTCAGACTGAATCCTCAATTTTATCTTCTGACTTTCTACAATGATAGGTATGAACCACTATTACTTGGCTTCTTCACCGTTATTCTTAAAAGGCTTTCCATTATAGAAGTTCCATTTATAAAGCTAGGGCCCGTCTCAGGTGACAGATACTTTAGCACACTGAAACACTGAAATCAGCTTGAAAGGTTCTAGAGATACAAAATTTGTATATTCTTTTCATGGACATCTTCCTCCCATCCATTTTGAACAACTGCTGTTTGTAGCTGTGGATTCAGTTCACTGCTGACTTGTTTGCTGTGCAAATGCATTGCCAAAGCAGGTTTCCTTTCATGTGAATGAACAAATTTCTCTACTGAAAGCTCACAGAAAAATATTTTATTCTACTATTTTAATAACATGTTGGAGAAGAAATGCCCGCTGCAACTAACTTGCAGAACATAGACTTTAGTTTCATATAGAAATGATTGCTTTGTTTTAAATTGATTTATGACCCTTTCAAGTATTTTTTACTGTGAAATAGGTAAAATGTATATTTAATATTCTGTAAAGCTTTTCAATGTGGATTATTACTACCACCTTTCCTTTAGGAAATTTTTATACAAGCTCTTACTAAATAGCCCAAGCTGATATGGAACTTGTGATCCTTCTTTCCTCTGTCTCATGAGTGCTGAGATTACAGATGTCTGTCACTGTGCTAAGAACACTACAATATTCTGATAATGAAAAGCAAGCACATTTAAACCAAGTTTTAAAAAAAGGTCCTTATTTTGGATGCTTAGTTTTTCTAGTCTTCTGTTGTCATCAAAATTAGGCATTTTTAATGATCTCAGGAGGGGAAAAAAAAAGCCTCTAAAACTTTATTTACTGAACAAAGATTTAGAGTTGTTTTTGAGACCTGTTGACATAAACGGTTTTACCTTTTATTGTTTTTTTTAGCCTGATTGGTAACTTGTCAAGGCCTCTGGGGCAGGCAATGCATCTTTCAAATATAAAACACTTTGTAAAGGGCCTTTTTTTAAAAAACAGCTTATCTGAACTAGGGCTGGAGCAACCACACACTGCTTCCCAGGACAGTTTCTGGGCCCTTGAACTGTTTTAAAGATGGCTGAAAGAGCAGTATGTGTACTTTTAGCCTGAGGATTTCTTTTAGAGAGTATGCAAATTTTTCCCCCCAAGGAAAACTGAATTTGCATGCAAAAGCTCTCCCTGTAATTAAAACAATTTCCTCCTCCCCCCCCTTTTCCTTTTCTTTTCTTTTTAATTCAACTTCTCTGTGTGCTAAGTATATGTTGTTGTTGTTTTTTTTTTTTTCCCTTTCCACAAAGACAGTTCTTGCTGAAGGAATTGACTGCTGTAAAACTTCATGCCAGCTTCATGCCAGCTCCCTACAGCAGGGACAATGGGACATTATAAGATCTGAATTGCGTTGGTGTGGGGGCTAAGCAAGGAAGTGGTCTGGTATGCCTTGATATCAATTTATGTAAGCATGCCAGACACCACCCAGTGGCTTATCCTTAGGGAGAAAAAAGTAATGAACCCATTAAAGGAAAAAGTCAAATTTGATAAGCAAATTTTCCTTTTCATTCCTGGTGGGACGGGGAGGTGGCCCTCCCAGTTCTATGCTTGCATGGCTTAAATGGTAATAAAAATGTTAATGCCGGAAATGTTCCAGGGTTAGAACTTTCTGCAGTTTAACTCCCCCTAGGCCTCTTCAGATAGCAATACAAAATTCTGGCAATCCCCCAGAGAGGGGGACCTCACTGGCACTAGGGAAGGGAACTTGACATTCTAACTGTACAGAGTCTACAGTCTGAGGTTGCAGGTTGTGATTCATGCCAAGTATCAGCATTTTGTTATTACTTTCCTAGCTATGTTATAGGTGAGAATATCCAATTAAACAGCTTGGGTCAGAAAGTACACTGTATTAGTATATTGGGGAGTAGAGGAGGAATCGCATACTATCTTGGAGACACTTTAATTACCATTGTGGGTTATGGGTTTTCTAATAATCCAAATTGTCAAAACTTTGGATGTTATTTACTTTTCAGTAACCCAAGTTGCTAAGCTGCTAGGTAATCGAATATACTAAATTTCTAAAAGAATACTAAATATAATTAAACTCCCATCTGATTAAGAACAGTTTTTGTGACTCCTCTCCCCACCATTATCAATACTGCATTAATGTGAAATTCTACTCACTTGGTGTCCCTGTTAATCGAGTGACAGACACATAATCGAGTGACAGACACATCGCGTTAGGCACATCTAGCTTGAATTATGTTGAATGTAGTAGGATTGGAAGGAAAGTGCCAGATCTAAACTCACAATGTGCCCATGTCACCAAGTAGCTGACTTGCTTCTGTCAAGATTAGAACTGTTCAGGAGATAGAGAGCTCCTTGTGAAATTAGGTCTTTGGTATGGTGCATATGCTGCAATCAGGGAAGAATTAGGAAGACTGACACTGCTTTGAGTTGGGCAGTAGCTGGTTTCCTTTAGCATGGGAAGAAGTCAGAAACCGAAGGAAACAGATGTGAGTGTAAACATGGAGCTTGTCTAGGAGAACGAGCATCTGAGCTCAGTGCATTAAGTAGAAGCTGTTAGTAAATGTCTTCTATCATAATGTAGTTTTTCTCTATCTCCTGTTTAACATTTATTAATCAGGGAGGGTAGATTCGGGGAAGATGAACACTTAAAGTGGCTGGTTCTTTGTAATTGGTTCCCTGCCCCCTCCTTTAAGGAAATACTCTGGAACCCTTCGTGGCACCCCAGAGAATTAATATAGCTTCCTAACATACCTGAGTACTGACATCTTCCTGTCCAAGCATGCTGCTGTAAACAGACAGGCTTCCTTGTTATGGCCTTGACTGACCTTGAGTTGACAGGCCTGTGCATTGTACTTTCGCCTGGGAATGGTGAGATGTGACAATGGGCTGTGTTGCCAATTGTTTGGCAATGGATCTACGTCATAGGTTAGCTAACAAACCTGGTTGCACTATATGCTGAGGTATTAGTTCTGCAAATAGTCATCTTTCAGACACCTTGCATTATTTTATACTCACTTTCCTTTTAGTAACTTTTTTTTTTAAATAAAGAAGCAAACATATTCCAAGTTACTTCCTTCATTAAGAAAATTGAGTTTATAGACTCCTTTAAAATTTCCATAAATCTTTCTTTATTCATCTTGTAAATCCCCCCACATCTCCAAGTAATAAATCAAATCCAAAGCAGTCCTGATGGCTCTCATAGAAACTGAAGTGTGGTGAGATTATTATTTAGGTAAACGAGGTATTATGTCTTACTTAATAATAAAATTGCCTCCACACCATCATTCCTATGAATAATGGAACATATAAAAAACTTCATATAATTAAAATGTAATTTTAGCATAATGGATGTGAATCTATTCATTTAATTTGAATTATTGATGGATTGGAATCTCCCTCTTCCTGGTGAATACTTACCAGTGACAAGTTGCTGTTTTGAATTAATAAAGTTTGTCCTAAATTACATTTTGAAGCCTCATTTTTAGGCTGCAAATTTGGTCTTTTCTACATTTGTAATATGCTGTCTTCATCAAATATTTATTACCTTTTTGAAAATGTAATAAGATTGGAAGGTAGAAATCTCTCATATTTTTAGGACTTCAACTTAGAACCAACACTTTTATGAATTTTGATTCTCTATATGGAATATACATAATTATGTGTAAGATGTGAATAAATGTTCATTCCTCCATTATGGTTATTAAATTAGCACCTTTGACACTGTAAGTTTGTAAGTATGGCTTAAAGTCCTTTATGAAGTTATGGGTATTTTTTTTCTGTCCGTCATGGAGCTTGAACTCTGGGCCTGGGCACTGTCCCTGTGCTCTTCAGCTCAAGGCAATTGCTCTGCCTCTTGAGCCACAGCACCACTTCTGGTTTTCTAGTGGTTAATTGGACATAAGAGTCTCAGGAGTCTATCGTGCCCGGGTCATGATCATCAGATCTCAGCTTCCTGAGTAGCATTATATGCATAAGCCACTGATGCCTGGCTTTAGCATCATTTCTGTGCCTTGAATATATGTCTGCATATATTAGATACACATATGTGTGTCCCTATGCATATATATTGTGTATACACCCACACACTTTTGTCTATTCTAAATATTTACTTTTCTGGGTTACAGTTAGGTATATTGGTACCTACCTGTCATTTCAACACTTGGGAAGCAGATACGAGAAGATTGCTAGTTCAAACCCAGCTAAAGGGTTAGTTTGTGACCAGCCTGTGTTGTTACATAGAGAGACATGGCCTCAAATATAAACAGGAAACAAAATATCAATTTGACTACTCATTTCTATTCCATTCATTATTCCTTCATTCAACTAAGATGAGAACCTAGGGCACAGAGTGGGCATAGGGCCTCTGCCCTTGGGCTCTGAGAGCACCCTTGTATTACCTAGGCTAACCCTGAATAGAACTTTAGAGAAACTCTTGGCATACAGGTGGTAGAAGTGCTAGCACTTTCAGTATGCAAAGGAATCCTCCTCTTCCCACCCACCCCTCTCCCCTCCCCCCTTCCCCCCTCTACCCCAATCCCTCCTGGTCCCTGTCCTTTTTTGTAGTGCTCTACCACTTTGAGCCACAGCTCCACTTTCAGTGTTTGGATAGTTGATCGGAGATAAGAGTTTCACAGACATTCCTGCCTGAGCTGCCTTTGAACTGTGCTCCTCACATCTCAGCTTCCCCATTATTATACCATTACAGTATTACTACTAGTACTAGAAGTATTACTACTACGACTACAGAATTATAGGATTACAGGCATGAGCCACCAGTATTGGGCCACAAAGGAATTCTTAAAATCAACTTTTTCGGTTCGATTACAAAAACCTCAGTGGAAATTTGGCACAGATAACATGGAATTTCATGGGGTTTGAATTCTGGCCTGGATGCTGTCTTTGAGCTCTTCAGCTCAAGGCTACTGCCCTATCCTTGAGCCACATCCCCACCTCCCATTTTCTAGTGATTAGTTGGAGATAAGAGTCTCCCGGCTTTGTATTGCCTGGGCTGGATTTGAGCCTTGATCCTCAGATCTCAGCCTCCTGAGTAGCTAGGATTATAGGAGTGAGCAACCTCACCTGGCACTGGACATCTTTTAACATACCAATTCTATCTATATAGGAATATGCTGGCAGCTTTTAAGTTCTTCTTAATGTCCATCAAGAAAATGGCTTTTATTCTGGAGTGGGGGAGGAAGGAAGGTACAACCAGGTAAAGGGTAAAACTTGAACTACAGTTTTTGCCAAATTATATTGTCTTTGTATCATCATAAACTTGGTCTGTTATGTCAGGGCCATCTGAATAATAATGAAAATCTGAGTCAGACTAAATGTAAAATCAAGACTTCATAAGCAATGACTTATAATTAGAGGGAAAGGATTCACAGCATGCTTTTCTTTCTTTCTACTGAGGCTTGAAATCTGGGCCTGTGCATTGACCCTTAGTATTTTTGCTCAAGGCTCGTGCTCTACCATTTGAACCACAGTTCTATTTTTGAACTTTTTTTTAATGGTAACTGGAGATGAGTGTCTCACAGATTTTCCAGTCCAGGTTGACTTTGAACTATATTCCTCAGATCTCAGCCTCCTGAGTAGCTAGGAATATAGCTTGAGCCATCAGCACCCAGCCCAACACTCCTTTCATATCTTCTTCTGAATAGATTTCTCACTCCCTTAACTGTCCTTCCTGCATGATTTTTCATTTTGTTTCTGCTGTATTTTAGGTACTTTGAGATTTTTAAATCATATCCAATATGGTCTTTCTTTCACTTTCAACTTATAATTGGCAAGTTCCCATAGGAAACAATCATTATTGGTGCTATAAAAGCTCTTCTTATCTTTCACATTTGGGAAATGAAAGTTTTGTAAAGGTCAGAAGAAAGTGTGCCCCCAATTATGATGATGACTTGTACATCACAAATAGTTTAATAGCTTGGAACCTATCTTGGTCTCCCTTACTGTGTTAAAAAAAAAGAAAAAAGAATGAAAGAAAGAAGAAAAAAAATCTAGACTCACCATAGCAATTTTACTTATAGTCTTAAAGTTGAAAAGATCCCATTGTAAAGGGATCTGATCAATATCCACCTATTCTGTTCTTCATGAGTTAGAACTATTTATTTATTTATTGCCAGTCCTGGAATTTCAATTCAGGGCCTGAACACTGTCCTGGGGCTTTCTTAAGACTAGAGCTCTACTACTTGAGCCACAGCACCACTGTTGGCTTTTTCTGTGTATGTGGTACTGAGGAATTGAACCCTGATCTTTGTGCATGCTAGGCAAGTACTCTACCACGAGGCCAAACTCCCGGACCCTCAAATTATTTAAATGATAGAAACTTAGCAGTTTATTAGTTCAGCTTTATTAATTTGTCAAGATTAATGTCACCAGAATGAGGTGAAGATAATTAAAGATGTGTTGGCAGCCATATGCTAGTGTTTACTCAGTATTGTGAGGTTTCATGTTTTGCAGTGTCTCATCTTCTAAAGTTTTCTAAGGAGATTTCATTGCCACCAAAACTATTTTATAAACACCATCCAAGCAGCTGCCTGTTGTATGTGATGGCAGATAAACCAAGAAAAAAAAATTGTACTGGTCCTGGGGCTTGAACTCCGGGCCAGTGCCTTAGCTTTTTTCACTCAAGGTTTGTATTCTACCACTTAAGCCATGGCTCCACTTCTGGCTTTAGGCGGTTCATTGGCGATGAGCATCTCGTGGGTTTTCCGGGGTCTGGGGTGCCTTTGAACCATGATCCTCAAATCTCTGTCTCCTGAGTAGCCAGGATGACAGGAGTGAGCCAGTGACCCCAGACTCTCCCTTAATCTTGTGGCATATGATATCCCAGAGGGGGAGCAGATGATAGTCCTTTAATCAGCCCTGTGTGTATTAGTGGATATTCTTGGGCATGTGTGATAGTGCTTGGTGGACTGATGACGTGGAAGCACCTGTCTTCCAGGGATCTGCTTTGGCATTTCGGTGTTCATTATTCAGTCCTAGGAAGGGTGCTCTCTTTGTAAATCACATTTTCATCTGCATGATAGGAGGAAGTGAGCTGATGGCACAGTCCGTTTCAGCCCCTATTGTGTGCTGCTTCAGTTACTGATGGATGACACTCTGGACTACATCACAAGCAAAGGTGGCTTTGGAAGGATGCAAGGCCTTCTCTCTTCAAAGTCCCATTTTGTCTGAGCTTCTTAACTCACTGGCTTTCTAAACTTTTCCATGCCTAATGTCAGTAACATGGTGTCATCTCCATTCACCTCCTCTGGGAGCAATTTAGCACTTGCACGTCACTCCATTTCCGAAGCTTCTCTCCACTATTCCTTGGCTCTGATTTTCCTAGTTCCAAGCTCACCTTCTTTTACACATCTTATGGTTCCCAGAGCCCCCTGCTGACGCCATCTGTGGTGTTTCTTTCTCTCTTCTCTTTCCTTTTTTTTTTTGTTTTTTTTTTTTTTTTTTCCATTTCATTCCATTCTATTCCTCCTTCTCATTTTATTTCTATTCTTTCCTTTTTGTCTTCCTTCTCCTCCCCTCTTCCTTCCATTCTGCTCACCTTCTTCCCTCCCTTCCAAATTCCCTCCATTCCTGTAACACATATGCTCTCCCACCTGAACTATCATTGGCTCCATAAAATAGGTGTGATCAGGCTGGGCTTTTCTTGGATGATCTGCCTGTCTGAGTGGTCTCCTGTCTGTTTAAACCTCTCTGAAAGTCTGCAAAGCTTCTCCTTTGAAGGTATTTATCTATACACCATTAGAAGCTATACCTTCCATTTCCCAGAGGTAGTGTGGCATCAGTCTTCTTCTCTCCATCAACTCCAGGTAGAACTTTACTGGTGTGAGGAAGGGTGCTTCTCAAACCTCCATAAACCTTGGTGAGAGACACCTACAGTTATTTGGTCTTTTTTCTTTCTTTCTTTATCTTCTTAGAAACCAATCACTGTCTGCACTGAAGGGCATCTTAGATCTTTAGTTTTGGTTTGGGCTCCACTTGTTCTCTAGTTAATGCCCGTATTTTTCATTATTTCCACAACCCCTTTCTTCTGTGCTGCTAATTTTCTTCCCTGATACCTCAATAGCATCCTTCACGATCACATACTCTGCAGGCTTGGACCAGCTTGTATTTGGTGTAAGGCAAGAAATGAGGTGTTTATATTTTCTACCAAGTAGGCCAGTTAGTGAACATGCTGTTGTAAAGTATGTTGCTGTAAGATTTTGAAAAGGTTTGTAGAGAAGAGATACTTTCTATTTCTTCAAAGGCAAAAGTGAGTCTGTAGAGAAAATAACTTCTCATTTATTTAATATTAATTATTTTGTAGGATGCTGGAGATCAAACTCACAGTTCTCTGCATGTTAGTCCAAAAACTCTACCACCGAGTACATTCCCAGCCCAGAAGCCATTTTTTTTTTTAGTACGGAGTTTTGAACAAAGTGTAACCAATATGGGTAAAGAACACTAGACTTAGAAATGTGATGTTTGTAATTACAGAAGCTAACTTTTTTCTACTTCTTTATATATTAAGGCCATCTTGTGTCTTCCAGAGCTAGAAATTTTAGTAGCTATGAGTATCTTTTCACTTTGTTTTCCTTAAGATTTTTGAAGCAGTATCATTTATTAAAGTTTTTTTTGTTAATGATTACTGTTAGGAAAAAAATTAACATAAAGTATGTTCTTTGGTTTCCTTGATTGTGGCTAGAGTTCTATTTTAATAGTGGAATATTTAAACATTTTTACCAGCAGGAGTGGAGATGAAGGAACATTATCATGTTTATTTTCTTCCTTTCTGATTGTAACATAGTGCTTTCCTGAAAACTCAAGAAAACGAAAATAAAAATAGGTTATTTTACTGTCCCCACACAAAACAATCAGCCTAACGTAAGGCTGAATGCATTATATGAACTATATTATAATTTAAAAATACAATTAGGATGACATCCAACATGCAAAATTTATTCTCTTTATTTCCTCTTGAGATTGTATCATGATTACTTCCTCTCTAACTTTGCTTATGTAATTTAGTTAAACATGGCTTTTGATGGTTTCATACTTTTAAAAAAGAAATAATGTAACTTATTTCAATAATTGTCTATTGCTGCATACTTAGAGATTTTTTTGTTGTTGTTGTTTTGTTTTGTTTTCATTAAAAGGCATCTCTATTCCCTTTCAAGGTTTGGATATTGATAGTTGTTATAGAATTTGTTCAAAATGCAGTAACAACAAAAACTAGGTTAATTAGATGCATGGCCTTGGTTTGAATAAGCAGTATTTCAGAAATTAGAAATAAGGAGATTAGTTTTATTAGATTCAGGCATTTAAAAATCAAATGCATGTAAGAGAAGGACCAGTGTTACTCTTCTTAATGCCAGCTCAAGTTTGGAGACCAAAGCATTTACAGACCATTAGTTCTACTACTTTACTCTTGAGACCACTTGTCGTAATGAGCTGTCAATTATTGTGCATCTAAGTGTAGTTTAGGGACCATTGGGCTTGCGGCTTAAAAACCAACATTTATAAATGCAGAGGAATTGAATTATAAATGTGGTGGTTCAGTGAGGAGCAACTGTATAACATCCTGTCTGGACACTGAGTCTGGTCTTCGGAAGATTTTACTACCCATTATAAAAAAGAAGAAAACAGGCATATGGCTACAGAATATATATTGGGAAAATCATTTTCTATACTAAAATTATGAGCCAATATTTCTTTATTAAATATTCAAGGAGTTAATTTCAGCTAGCTCTTTGGAGTAAGCAGGGAATAAAAAGTAGTCACTTGAATTGCCTTGTCTAAATTTGTCACTCAATGAAGCTACGATGATTTAAAAAAGAGTATTCCTCATTAGTTTCTAAACAATGTATAATTTTTAAACATCTTTGTGCTTTTGAAATGACTTTACTTATTACTAGGACATAACTCAGTAATATCTTATATTTTTCATGGTACTAATAACTTTTATTTTGAATGTGCCTGTTGTAAATAATACTTTAGGGAATTGGAAAAAGGTTTTCCTCCTCCTCCTCCTCCTCCTCCTTCTTCTTCTTCCTCTTCCTCCTCCTCCTCCTCCTCCGTCATCGTTGTCTTCTTCCTCCTGCTCCTCCTCCTCCTCCTCCTCCTCCTGTCCTCCTCCTCGTCCTCCTCCTCCTCCTCCTGTCCTCCTCCTCGTCCTCCTCGTCCTCGTCCTCCTCCTCTTCCTCTTCTCCTTCTCCTTCTCCTTCTTCTTTGCCAATTGCCCCCCTTCCACCCCCCGCCCCCCCCCCACACCTTACCTTCCCTTGCTGGGATTTTACTCAGGATCTTGAGGTTTTGCTTATTTTTTTTTATTTATTTTTGCTCCTGGCTGGTGTTCTACCTCTTGCTTTTTACTGGCTAATTGGAGATAAAGAGACTTCACAGACCTTTCTTCCTAGGCTGGTTTGAATTTTAATCCTCATATCTCAGACTCCTGAGTAGTTAGGGCTATGCTAATTAGCCACTGGCACCCAGTTTGTGTTCACATTTTTATATACAGGCAATCATTAATGTCTGTATGGTGTTTCTCTGGATCTTTCATTTAGGTTGGTAGGTAGGTGGGTAGGTAGCTGTTGGTAGATTTTCCTATATAAATTAACTCATATTTTCAAATACTGTACATAAAGCAGTGACACAGGAATGTAAAAGTCCGCATTGAATATAACTGCTACATTGAATAGTGTGTGTGTAGGAGTTGCCACAATGTTTCCCTAAAAGCCAGAAAGTATTTTTGGCTTTGTGGGCTATGTTGTTGCTGTCAAGACTATTCAGTATTATGGTCTCAAAGCAGGCATAAACAATATCTAAATGAATGGGTGTGGTTGAGCGCCAACAAACCTGTATTTATGAATAATAAAATTTGAATTTCATATAATTACATATAATTATCATGTGTTATGAAGGATTATTCTTTGGATTTTTTTTCCTCCCCAACCACTTAAATGTATAAAACCAGACTTTGTTCATGGACTGTGAAAAAAGCAGGTTAAAGGCCTGATTTGACCTTCAGGTTATAGTTTGTTCACCTTTGGTCTACAGTATTAAAACCAACTCATTCCCAAAACTATATCACATATTTTTAGTAGATAAATAACATCACAAGATGCAAAAAGAAAACACTTGTTTTTCTTTTTTAAAAGATTGAAGTGTCAATTGACATTTTCTGGTAAATGAAAGGAAATATCTAGGAAACAGAAGAAAAGATATGAAGGTAAAGAGTAAGATGTCTTAGGTCACAGGAGACAGATCAGAGGTGGTCCTGGTGTTTTGTTAGAATTGACTACTTCTTCAGGAGCGGTGTTTGTGTTCTCCTGAGAACTCAGCTTCCTTTGGAGACCTGTTTGCTTGTATCTTCTTGGATGAGCCAGGCTTTATAGTGTTAGCTGACAAGAGTCATCTTTGCTCTTGAAGATTTTATGTACCCTCTGAACAGGATGTTTGTTACTTATAAAATTTTTATATTTCTTTAGAGAGTATAGAGTGGAAGTGTAAAAGGATCACCAAGGAAGTATATTTAAACTTCCTGGAAGGCATGCTGTGTGATATGAAGGCTTACCCCTTCAGCAGAGAGCAAGGGAGGCTCTTTGACTGACTTCTTTTTTTCCATTCTGGGTCATGGGATTGAACTTGGCTTGGGCACTGTCCCCATTTTCTAGAGGTTAATTGGAGATAAGAGTCTCAGGTCCTTTGGTGCCTGGGCTGGCTTTGAACCTTGATCCTCAGATCTCAGCCTCCTGAGTAGCTAGAATTATAGGAGTGAGCCACTGCGCCCAGCTGACTATCTTCTTAAAATACCTTTGAGTTGATCCTTTGGCCGGGTTTGGTTCTTGATGATGCTTCTGTTTTCAGACCAACTGGAACATTCTGATCCATTTTTGGAGCAGTTGATTGTTTTAATCAATATGTCTTCTATTGGAAAGCCTGTGAGCTACCAGCATCCAGAATCCACCTACATTTTGCAATGTATGCCAAATGCATAAAATATTTTTTTTCCTGAACCATTTATTAATGACTATGAAGTATGCTTGTATGATAAGAAGAAAAAGTGGATTTGTTGGTTTCTTATTTTATTTTGGTTATTTTGATGGCACTGACGTTCCATATTTCATTTTGTTCCCTTGAGGTGAGAAGTAAAATAGTATTTCACATTTGTCCATTGTGCAGTATGAAGAATAAGGAATATTCTTGTTCAATAGCCAAATATGAACTGCTTATATCTATAAAGATATTTTAGAAGCATAATATAGATACATATAACACAGAAATGTTTAAAATATGCACTTATGATATAGTTATTGGCACACATAGTTATAGAACACATATCCATGTGGATGCATCTATATTTATACACACATACAAATGTATACAAGTGGAAAGAGGTCATAGCTTTTATTCTTTGAATAAGAAATGCATGCTCTGAAATTTGGAAACTGGGCCATCTTATAAAGTCAGTGAAAGCATATGTTTCTCTGATAGTCCCTGTTACTATTTGGGGAACTGGCTCCCAATGCCGTGTGTGTGTGCCGTGTGTGTGTGTGTGTGTGTGTGTCCCCGTCCACATGTGCATAAAGATAGTGATGAGTTATTCCATCCATTCTGATTTTCCTCCCACATTTCTAATTAGCAACATTTAATTGTATAAGGTGGCTTCATTTTGACATGTCGATGTAGGAATACAACATTTTTGAGCAGATTCACTCCTCCCTCTTCTCAAACTAATCTCAGAAGCTTCAGGGTCCCATTTTTATAACATGTACATCAGGTATTTTGACTATATCCACTTTTTTTTTATCCTTTCCATTCATCCTCCCTTCTCCCACTAATACCTACAATCTGGACAGAACCTGTCATCAGTTTTTTGATGTGCGCTAAATTAATAGGATTTCACTGTGACATTTTACACATTGATTTCCAGAACTGTAAATCAGATAGATTTCCTTGTTATTCTCACTTTCTGGATTTGTATTACCACTACCCCCATTAGTCTGTATCTTTAAGTTAAAAGAATATAGTATATGTAATATAATCTATAATATATATCATTTATAGTACATAATTATGTATAATGTACATTATTATGTATAGTGTATGCTATATTATAACATATACTGTCATAATATACTTAATCTAATTATTTATGTCATATTTTTATTGTATAATTTAATTATAATATTTTCATATAATATATACTTGTATTTTCTTTTTCTTTTTTCGGTTCTAGTACTGGGACTTAAACTCTAGTCCTTGAACTGTCACTCAGCTTCTTCAATTGAGGTTGATGTTCTCAAACCATGTGCCAACCTCCATCATTTAATGTTTAATTGGAAATAAGATTTATCTGCTGGGGTGGCATCAGTTTGTGATTTTCAGATCTCAGCCTTTTGATTATCCAGGATTAGAAGCATGAGCCACAGGTGCCCAGCATAATATTAGTATTTTGTTATTAAACATAATCCTAAGCAAATATCATTCAGAATAGCATGCATTCACATATAAGTGAATTTTTTGGTTGTTCATGGGGTTTGAACTCTGGGCCTGCGCGTTGTCCCTGAGCTCTTCAGCTCAAGACTGCCACTTGAGCCACAGCACCACTTCCAGTTTTCTGGTGGTTAATTGGAGATAAAGGTTTCACAGGTGCCCGGGCTGGCTTTGAGCTGTGATCCTCAGATCTCAGATTCCTGAATAGCTAGGATTACAGATGTGAGCTACTGGCACCCAGCCAAATCAGTTATTTTTATTTTTTTAAAGTAGATGTCTAGTCCTGTGACATATTTTTGCTTTGAATTGGGTTTCTTTAAATATATGTGCAGTGTATTCACAGAATGCTGGACATGATGGATCACACCTGTATTTGTAGTTTTTCAGGAGGGTGAGATTTGAGGATTGTGGTTCAAAACCAGCTGGGGAAGGAGAAACTGTGAGATTCTTATCTCCAGTTAATCATTAAAAAGTTAGAAGTGAAGCTGTGACTCAAGTGCTAGAATGCTAGCTTTGAGAAAAAAAAAAAATGCCCAGGGAGAGCACCGAGGCTCTGAGCGAAAGCCCCAGGACCAGGAAAAAAAAATTAAAAATACAAAAAGCTGGGCAGGCACTAGGTGGCTCACTCCTGTAATCCTAACAACTGCTCATGAGCCTGAGATCTGAGGATAGCTGTTCAAAGCCAGCCCTGACAGGAAAGTCCATATGGACTCTTCTCTCCATTCCAGTAAACTAATCAGAAAAAGCTAAAAATGGAACTGTTCCTGTGGTGAAACCATCAAGTGATAAGAATGCTAGCCTTCACTTTTTCTCATGCTTCATGTTCATATTCAGATGCACATGGCAAAGGCAGAGAAAATATTAAATAGCTGGTCTGTTCTATCGGGAAATCGTCAAAGTAAACAGAAGAATAGATCAGAACACTTAGTTTATACATCTGCAGATGCCTTCAGTGCTTGCTGACAAGTATTGCATTTATACCTTTTGGGGAGAACTTACTGATAATTCAAACATGCACACACACACACACACACACACACACACACACACTTCATTTCTTTTCTGTTTCATAGGTTAGAAGTATCTGTTGGCCAAGATGTTTTTATCCTCCTGCCATGACAACTTTTTTTTCTCTGCCAGATTGGTTACTTGTGAGAGCCATGTCTTATCTCTAATTAATCTCTAGAAAATGGGAAGTGGGGCTGTGGCTCCAGGGAAAAGCCTTGAACTAAAGAACTCAGGGTCAGGACCCAGGCCCAGAGTTCAGCCCTTTGACCCACCAAAAAAAAAAAAAAAAAAGAAATCTTAGACAAGGAATAATCATATTTTGACATGTTGCTCTAAACATACAGATATGATTATTTCATGGTTTCCTTCCCTTAGTTCCTTCTACTCTTCCTTCCATATCTTCAGAGTTCCCAATTTACACAAAAGTTTGTAATATTTTCTGAATGTACAGAACTCTGCTATGATATTCTATACAGCTTCAGTGAAGAGATTCTACCTCTGAGTGAGACTAGTCCACTTGTAATTGCTTGGTGGTATCCAACACTATTTTCTTTCACAAAATGAGTAGGAAATGAGTGGGGAGAAAAGACATTAAAGTACAACAGATCAGCGGCGTTGGGAATGCAAGAGGGTCAGGACAAGTTTCAACACGTCATCTCTTGTTTAGAAGTCTGAAAGAAACCGAAGAATATGAAATTTCATGTTACACAAAGAAGCGTTGGGTTTGGGGAGAAAGCCATTTTTTTTTTTTTGCCAGTCATGGGGCTTGAACTCAGGACCTGAGCACTGTCCTTAAACTTTTTCAAGGCTAGAGCTCTACTACTTGAGCTACAGTACGACTTCCAGCTTTATTCTGTGTTTGTGGTATGGAGGAATCGAGAACCTGGGCCTTCGTGCATGCGAGGCAAGCACTCTACCACTAGGCCAAACTCTTGGCCCCCATTTTATTCTTTTTAGCTTGCTGTATGGTAGAATTAAGTTTATCAATAAAATTAAGTTGACCACATTAGTGCAAACTTCCAGGTTTCATTCAGATGACATTATTATCTTATTAATATGTATTAATAATATGAAACCACTCATATAGCATCTCTTCTGGGTTAAATACTATGTTTATCTAATTTTGCTTTATTTTATATATTTACTATTACTACTATTATTGCTGCTGCTGCTGTTGTTATTATTTTTGGTGCCAGTCCTGGTGCTTAAACTAGGGTCTGGGAGCTATCCTTGAGTTTTGTGCTCAAGGCCTAGTGCTCTGCCACTTGAACCACAGATCTTCTTGCAGCTTTGCAGTAGTTAGTTGAAGATAAGTCTCACAGTCTTTCCTGCTGGGGATGGCTTTAAACTGCCATCAGCTCTCAGCATCCTGAGTAGGTAGGCTTACAGGCATGAGACATCAGGGCCCAGTTCGTTTCTTCATTTTCAAGGGAGAGAGAAAGCAAGCTGTTCATATAAATATGACTATTTATGTAGTCATTTAATAAATACCTGGAGTGTCCTTGTTAATGGCAAAATCATGTATAGGCTATGTGACTACAGCACTTCTAAAACTTGGAGAGGTATGTGAACATCGCTTCACAATTTTGAATAACAAGGTATTTTCAGATGGGCTCGCAAACCTGCCACTGGTCTATAGATGCCCAAGGCCAGAGGTTGAGCTCTGCCAAGCACACAGTATTGTGGCTGTCCACTGAGGTGGGCACATTTGTTTCCAGACATGCTTCTTTACTGCATAGGTACACCACGCACCATTATTAGCTGTTCATGCAACAGCTACACAGTTGCTAGAGAGCAGTCGTGAACTTGGCATATTTCTGGTGGATTCTTAGGTGCACATGTCTGCCTTGCCACTCTGCTCAGCCAGGTGTTGAGGTTGGTTTCATAGCAGCATTTAAACCTCGTCACATTTTATAACATAAAAATATTTCGAACGCTGTCTTTTTTTGCCTCTTTGCTAGTTCAGCAGCATACTCTTCTCAGTTAGTTACCATACATTTAGCTAGATCCTGAAAGAAGTCAGGAAAACAGTGCTGCAAACAGCTAGGTTTCTTGTAGGTTAAGATAGTCGTTTTTCTATATATAGATGCTAGTTTCTGGCTTTTGCTACCATTTGCAGCTTGAGGCTTCTCTTGGATGTAACTAGTTTATTGTTCTTGGCTTATTTTCACACTTTCTGTGTATTGTAGTTTTCTTTTTCTCAAATATAAAATAGTATCTTTAGCAACAAGCTTGGGAGGAAGCAAATGTAAATTCCTTATACCTACTCAGAGTGAACAATGCAGTGCAGCCAGCAATAAAAAGTCAGCTTCCAAGTCTGGTTTCTTGCCAGTGGGAAGTTCCATTGATCTCTGTGAGTTTTTAATGTAGTTGGAGGCTGCTTAGAGAATTTGTAAGCCAAATCTATGTAAGGCAGTGATTGCAGTTCCACAGAGAGTGAATGAGGATTTGTGCTTTGACGGGACAGAATTAAACCTCTGACCCCCTGGAGGACATTGCCCATTTTAGGAGATCCACCCTTGTCTTTTTTGAGTTGCAAAGGTAAATTACTTTAATCTATGTGTTGTCTAGCTTTTTTGTTGTTGGTGGTGGTGGTCATGGGCCTGGATGTTGTTCCTGAGCAATTGAACTTAAGACTAGTGCACTACTACTTTGAGCCCCAGCACCACTTCTGGTTTTCTGGTGGTTAACTGGAAATAAGAGTCTCACGGACTTCGTGCCCCAGGTGGCTTTGAACTGAGATCCTCAGATTTCACTCTCCTGAGTAGCTAGGATGACAGATGTGAGTCACCGGCTCCTAAATAAATAGCTTTCAAACTAGAAAGTAGGTTCAACTACAAAAAAAAAAAAAATTAAAAAGAGACAGTAATGTCACTATAAGTATTTCTCCTATAAAGTTGATGACATTTTTCTGAGTTTGAATTGTTTACCCATGAAACCTATCAGTGATTCTTGCATGAGATTGTTTAGTTTTTCTTTTCCTACTGGCCCTAGGGCTTAAACTTTTTCAACTATCCCCGAGCTTCTTTTGCTCAAGGCTAGTGCTCTGCCACTTGAGCCATATTCCACTTCCAGATTTTTGGTGGTTAACTGAAGAGTCTTGTGAACTTTTCTGCTAGAGCTGGCTTCAACCTACGATCCTCAGACCTCAGTCTCATGAGTAGTTGGGATGATAGGCGTGAGCTCCCGGTGCTGGCAATTGTTTAGTTTTTTTTTTTTTTTTTTTTAAGGTTAGGAGTGCTTTTGCTTTATCTCTTAACATTGCAGGATGGAAGTCTTTGATGACTTTGTACAGGGCAACTATTTGAGAAGTAAATTGAATAAATGGGATAAACTGAAGTTGTGAGATCCGATGAGCAACAAGTTGATATGAATTCCAAGCAAAGTGAACTTGGTCATTGTTTCTCTGAACAAACACAGGACATCCCTTTCATTATGCCCACTAAAATATAGAGGAACTGATTTAGAAGGCGAAATTAAGGCAATTGTTTGAAAACTCAGAATCTCTTGAGTGTTTTCCTGGGAAGACAGTTCACCTCTAAATCCTTTTCCAACTCTGTGCCTTTCTCACTGGTTCATAGCAGAGTGAACTTATGTTAAATGAGATGACACAGGGATGCTATTAATAACATGCCTTGAGGATTTTTCATGGTTCAAGGAGCCATGATGGATTTTTGCTTGGGTCTAATCTGCTTTGCTGGAGACATCTGAACATGACTAGTCCTTTCTGTCTAGCTGTTGACCTTTCTGCCATCCACTGGCTGATCACCTGATGAACCAACTGAACTGCCAATGTCCCTGTTTTTTCCCTGTGACTTGTTTTCCCCCTTTCCTCCCTTTTCCTTCTTTCCTCTTCCATTCTTTCTCACTTCTCTGCATCCCTAATCCTACCTTACCTTTCCCTCCTTATCTCACTCCTTGTTTTCCTCTCATCTTCCAATCTAAAATGTAAACTCAAACTAGAGTCAGGTCATCTCCATGTAGTTGAGATCTGAATTTTAACCTTACCTTGACAACCATTACTAAGGTATCATAAAATCTCTAATTTCTTCACTTAATTGAATGACAAAGTGAGATAAGCTCCTTCCAGTACAGTGAGAACTCAAGTCATAGCTTCTGGGTCCAAGTGCTTCTTGTTATACTTCAGCTCTGCTTCTTCCTCTTTGTGGGACTATGTGGCAGCTTGTTTAACCTCACCAGGCCTTTATTTCATTATGTCTGAAATAAAGTTCATTTTTGTTCTTACCAGGTCTTTAGAAGATAAATGAGGCAGTAAGATGTGCAAATTGCTTCAGTGACTGGTGCATAGTCAATGCTCAGTAAACATAAACTTTATTGTTATTATAGTCATTATCTATCATTATAGGTATATTGATATAGATATCCCTGTTTTCTTCCTCTGCTCATATTCATAAAGCTCACTGTCTATTGTGGAGACAACATACTTTCCAAAAATAGGGGGAGAAGGTGATGTGTGGATGAGAGAATGAGAAGGTGTTCACCAGGAAGAAAAGCAGGGGGCCCTGGAAAGTAGAGAAGATGGTGTCAGGAGGGCTTGGGCATGTTCAGGCCTGGCCTTGCTTCCAATTGGTATCATGTACTGTGTAAAGAGGTTCATTGTGGTGGCTCCTGTGTCAGATGCTTGCAGGGTGGTGGAGAAAAAAAAAAGGATGATTTTTACACCTGAGTGACCTGTTAGTCCCATTCTGGCAGTCCACTACTTTGATTTCTATCCACATAGAGGGGGGCAATTGTGGTTTCCCCAAGGGATGGCACTTGAAACTTGAGGTGCTCATCCATTGTAAAATCCCTAAGCTTGTGTGCTTTTGTTTTCTACTACTCTTATTTATTCTCTAGGCTCATGTATCCACTTGGCCAAAGTTTAGGGAACAAGCTACTTAGTTTGTGTTTTTTCCAGTTCTGGGGATTGAACTCAGGGCTTGGGCACTGTCTTTGATTTTTTTCTCAAGGATAGCACTTTACCATTTGAGTCACAGTACCACTTCAGCTTTTTCTGTGTATGTGGTACTGAGGAATTGAACCCTTGGCTTCTTGCATGCTAAGCAAGCATTCTACCACTAGGCCACATTCTCAGCCCATGCTACTCAGTTCGTATTTTTGTAGTTTAATAGGTAAATGGCTCAGTGTAGCCTAGAGCCCAGTAGAGGATATTCTGAGGCCCCAGGTCTGAGTCTACTTCTACCTAGTGGTGTGGCCTCAGCAAGCCCCTCTGTTTCTTTGTCATGATATTTGTGTCATGAGGCTTGGGGCAAGGTATTTGGGGCCCACTTCAGTGTCTATTTATTTATTTGTTTGTTTACTTATTTACTTACTTTGGTGAGAGGAATTTGCCTTGTGGTACAGGCTACTCTTGAATCTAGTATCATGTTGTCTCAGCATCCAGAGTGTTGAGATTATGGTTGTGCTCCAACATATCCAGTTTTCATAAGTTTTTATATGTTCCAAAAAAAAAACCAATGAAAAACAACTGTACAGGCCTACAAAGGAATCCACAATATTGAAAGAATGACATAAAAACAGTAATTAAATTTTTACCATGGCAACATAGGTATCATATTATTTTGCGTTATTGGCAAGCCTGGTGTTACTTTGTAATATCAGCAACAGTTTGAAAGTATCTGAATGTGTTTTTAAAGTATCTGAAGTTTTATGGAAAGCCAAGTGACAAATCTTATGAATATAATTTGTTTTATGATTTTTAGTCATACTGAAGAGATCCTGAACTTCAGAAAAGGTCAGTGACTAGATGATGTAATTGTTTCTTGTTTTTTTTTTTTTTGTCCAACTGTTATGAAATGCTTGATTATATCTATAGACTTCTTTGATCATCTGTAGAACTCAGGTTGCTAATCTTTGCATTATTAGGTTGTTTCCATAATGTATTTTTCTTTTGCTAATTCTATGATTATCAAATTAAGCTACTGTCTAAATGAAAAATTCTAAACTTCCATTATAATTGGTAAAGCACAGGTCATTAGCAATGAGAAAACACAGGTGTTAATAGAATAATGGAGATGCTTTTATCTAAAGTACCTTGGCCCAGTGTTTTTTCAATATATGCACATCATAATTCCCTTTCATGTAAGGACATTAGACAGAATTTTAACAAAAATCTTTGGAGTCTCTTTTAGATAGTAACTAAACATACACAAAGCCTAAAGCTTTCAACTAAATATTGCAAGAAAAAGGACCCTAGCTTGGTCCATAATTGGAAAGCTGTGTGTCTGGCCATATTGCAAATGTGTTGTGCTGTTTTGTCATGTAGAAAAAAATGTTTGCAGGTAGCTGAATTTAAAACTATGGGAGATATGCTAATATTTCTTGTTAACCTAAAGTCTAATTGTGACATTACCCTTCCTTCCCTCCCTTTTCTCCCTTCCCCTCTTTTCTTTCCTTCCCCCTTCATTCCCTTTTTTTTTCTTCTCTCACATAGTCTTCTCCTATATATTTCTCTCCCATCTCTTTCCTTCCTTCTCTAGTCATTTCTGCTGCTCTTTCTGACCTCATAC